>NW_009737074.1:0-16294 GCF_000703405.1 Apaloderma vittatum
TCTCCCCCTCAGCTTCTAACCAACCTCCTGCAAAAAATATATATCTCCCCCCTCCTCTCCCAACCCAGCCTCTCCTGTTTTGGTTTTTTTGTGTGTTTTTTTTTTTTTCCTCCGCGCTGCTGGGAAGCCGCGGGCTCGCCTTTGGAATGCGCCGGGGATTGCAGCACATGGCAGGGGGCACTAAAACATTTTTGCAGGGGGAGATAATCGTTCCCGACCTCCCCTCCGCCCTGAATGATCTCATGTAGACATATTTCACACACCGAGCCTGCTCGTAGGTGGGGGCGGAGGGCGATGGAGCCTGGCGAGACCCGTCTCCCCCTCCCCGGAGCTGGTTTTTTTGCAGGGCTGAGGGCCTGGCAGCTCTTGTCCCAGTTTCCTTCATGGACCTGAAGGGTAGGTTGTGTTTGAGGCAATTATATCCTTCCCTGGAATCTGCTGATAGGCGGGGAGGGTGGAGGGAAGGCCACGAGAGGTGTGTTTGCATCCCTGGCTTCTAACAGTGGGTTTCCAAGGACCCATATTTTCTTGGTGCGGAGGTCGATCGACCCAGGAAAAACTTGTTTTATTGCCTTAGAGTGGCAAAATTGCTGCAATGTGCGCTGCCTGGGAGAGTAAAGTCCTGGTACGAGACCTGCAGAAATACAGCGAGCTGGCAGATAAGAGCTTAGATGTTAATGCTTCCCTAAATAGGCACAAAACGTATGACAGGTTACACGTGTGAAATGCAGCGCTGCCTTCCTTTGTAGTTTCTCTGCTGAGGTGTGTTGGATCGTTAAATATAAATTAACAGGGTTGCATACATTGTTTAAAGACAGGGTTGTGTTTGAATCGGTTTGATGTTTAGGCTTTAGCAGAGCTGAATAAAAGCACGCACAGATTACCGTGTCCTTTGAGGAGGAAGCATCTTCCGCAGGAACATCCTGGTTTTTATTCTCTATTCTCTGGCTCTGCCAACGTGTGAGCAGAATTTTCAAATGTGGGTGCAGAACGATTACACATCTGCTCTGCTGCTGCTCTGCTTGAGCAGGCATGCGTATTTTTTCATTAACATAATGTGCAAATTTATATCATGAATATAATTTATGTTCTGTCGTAAGGAGGGATGCGTACTGCGCTCTACCAGCAAAGGAAAGGAGTTGTTGTGCGTGTGCTGCAGTTTTAAAGAAATAAAGTTCTCAGCTGTTCTTAACCTACTGTTAGGAAACTGTTGGTAAGTTCAGCTTAAATAACATGCATTTCTTAAAACTGCTGTGCCTCAAGTACGCACATGCTTATATTTCATAAAAGACAAATGTTGGTCAATTCTAGTAGCAAGATCAACTGAATGGTTTGGGTTTTTTTTTTTAAATAGATGGGTTTAAGTTTGGTGAAAGGGCCTTGGTGCTGTAGCTGATAAATACCCCTCTCTAAGTGCCCCAGAATTACATAACTCCCCAAATATAATAAAAAATTAATTTCCTCGATGCCTTGTCCATTGTATTTTTAAAGTTGACCCTCCACGGTCTAGCCCAACTGAATTGTTTGGGGTTTTTTTTTTAAATAGATGGATTTAAGTTTGGTGAAAGGGCCTTGGTGTTGTAGCTGATAAATACCCCTCTAAGTGCCCCGGAATTACATAACTCCCCAAATATAATAAAAAATTAATTTCCTCGATGCCTTGTCCATTGTATTTTTAAAGTTGACCCTCCACGGTCTAGCCCATTCCTCTTCTGTTCTCTCCCACGATCTCCATCGTGCGGGTAATACTTCCAAAGTTAGTTTTCACAACCAATAACCGAAGAGTTTGCATCATGAGTTTCCTGTTTGGCTGTGTCAAAACTTTCAAAGATTGTGCAACTGCGTTCGGGCCAGATGAAGCGTTTTTCACGTTGGAAGCGATTTCAGACATGTGGCACATGAGTCTCAGTGCAGGCTCTGTTAATGGGTTTCGGCATGTTCTTCTAAAAATATCTTTCCGAAAAGATACAATTCAGAAAGACTAGCGATATGGAAAGTATGTCAGAATTTAAAAAAAAAAAACCAAACAAACCCCAGCAACAACAAACAAAACCACTTGTGTAATTTTATGAAGCTGCAAATGGTGAGGCATGGTGTTCAGGCTGTTCCTGCAAACATATTCTGCTCTCTGTCCCTTGGGAGATTTTTCTCTCCAATAAAAAGTTACCTGGTTTCATTAGCTCTGTGTTGGGACAGCAAATTGCAGGGTTTTTAATCACCCTTAAACTGGCTGCTTAACTATATGTCTACTGCATTATTACATTAGGACATAGGAAAATACTCTGTTGTTTACTTAGTTAAGATGAGATGTTTAAAAATGGGGAATTTCTAGAAAGCAAGGGGGGAAAAATTAACAGAAAAGAAAGAATTAAGGCAGCAGATGAATCATTTAGGTTGTGGAGCTGCCTGCTCCATGTGTCTAATGTGAGTATGACTTGGGACAGCCTAATGCTAGAACCTGACTTCAGTTTGTAGCCGATGGATGGAGAGGGAGAGGAATTTTCTGCAGGCACGTGCTTAAAGTTAGAGCCCATATTCCAGTGTTTCCTGAAGTGTTGTGCGCCGTGTTGCAAGAATGATGTTCAAACGGCCAACTCAGGTATTTGTGGGGATCTGGTTTTTTAAAACCCTGGCAGTGTGTGGAGATGCAAGCGGCGATTCAGCTCCAAAACTTTGAGAAACGTCGACACGTACCCTCCGATTGTTCGTTCCTAAGTCACGTTAACAATTGCTGTGACATCTGGTGTGTGAAATGTAATTTCGCTTCTTCTTGCGACAGTTTTGGACGTTCGTACAGCACAGCCTTCTGCACGAGGAGGATTTTGTAACCAGGTTTACACCAGGAGGAGGAGAGGGGCCTGGGCAACGGAGGATCTTGCAGCGGGAAGTGGCTGCCTGGAGATGGGATCGATGGGGGATCCTCCAGTTCAGCTGGAAAATCTCGTGTTTCTTGTGTGTGCCGGAGGGAAGTGTCAGCAAACGGTGATATTCAGCCAGCTCTAAGCTAAGCAAAGAGGTGTTTTGGTGATCTTTGCCATCACATTATAAAATCCTGTGAAGGCGAGCTCGGTACACTCTTAGGAATTTACTCTGCTGTTTTTGCGGCAGTTCTTTGTGGGTTGTGTTGACACCTTTGTAAAAGAAGTGGTTTAGTTTAATTGCTTTGCAGCCTGTCTGTGTTGCCTCGTTCAGTTTGGAAAGGAATTGAACAGCCAGGATTTACTCTTCCTCAGAATCTTGGGTAAGAATTTTTTGGCTTTTTTTGGTTCGTAGACTGTCAAGTTGTGTAGCCCTTCCAGAACTTGGGATTTCTTCCCATTCCAACCCCCACTTTTCGGTGTAGTACCAACACTGACTCTGAATTTCCTGAGTATTATGAAGATACTGAGATAATTCCCCTCTTCTTAAACCAACAGAGAAACACTTTGGATTTAAGAAATACCACTAGGCTCCAGAGGAAACGAACCCTAAATATCACCTTGGCAGTAACAGTTCCTCCTTGGATTATTTTTTTTTAATATTTATTTTGACCAGAGTGTGTCTTTAGGCTTATTAATCCCTTATCAAAGCCTGCGAGTGCCTCCAAAATACGTGTGTGCTTGCAGAGACAGGTGCCTGCTTTGCCGGCGAGGTGTGGTAGATAACGTGAGGAACGATAGGAGGAGAACCATAAAACTGCGTGAGACGGAGCCGCCGCGCAGGTAGGATTAGCAGAAGGAAGGGGCATTGGGTAGGAGACAGGTGTGCACAGAAAAGCCGTGAGCAGAGCTCTGAAAGCGAAGGCAGCCCGTTGGAACTTCGTGGGAGCTCTCTGTGCGTTCAGAAATGAAAGGAGCGTGAGCACATCTGGGTTTTTTTGCAGCTTTAGATGCAGAAGCTGGTATAGCAGCGGAAAAATGAGATTTACAAGTTTTTAGAGTGCATCGGGAGGGTGACTGGTTGAAATGGGTGTATAGACTGAGCTCAAAAGGGGCTGGTACTAAGACTTTCTTGTCTCTAACGAGAGGTGCATAAATTAACTCCAGAGGTACCACTGAAGAGATTGAGCTACCCTGGGTATTTGCATAGGCACTAGCGATGAGCGCAGCACACCCTTTAGCAATTTAGTCTTTGCACAGAAATTAATGTTTTGGTTGTCTAATGTTTACCTAAATTGTGTTCTTAAGTAGTTTTCTAAGCATTTCAGTTCCCCAGTCTAGCTCAAATATTATTTCTAAGAAGATATATATACAGGTTCTCTAAAATAATTTATTTTTCTAGCTCTTAGTTTCTGGATTCAGTTCAGGTTAGCTCAGGACTGTAGCATCAGCTCACTGATGCAGTTTGGGTGCCATAACATGGTACTGTATAAGACCTTAAAAAACGTGTAAGGTGTGATAAATTCTTGTTTTAAAAAGGAATTTCCCCTCACAATTGGACTTTTTTAGCTGAAATATGATCAGTGTGATGCAGCTCTTTTAAGTCCATGATGAAAACCAGCTTAGTGGCCTTTAAAACAGCTGCTCTGTACCTCTGTGTTCCGTGCTCCTCAAAACCTTTAGGCACTTACCTATTTTTGCAGAGAATCACTCGGCATCTCTCTGTAGGCAAATAACCACCAGGCCTCAACTATGAGCAAACTTAGAATTCTTCTGGCTTCATGAGTAGCTCTAGAGAGGTGGAACTGAATTTCCATTGGACTCTGAAACAGCTCACGTTGTGTCTGACGGCTCTGAAAGATTCTCTGAGGAGAACCTTGTGCAAACCAAGAGAGAAAATCTCACCGTGGAGCTGGGGAGGTGGTTAATGTGCAGGGGATCCCCCCTTGGTTTTAGGTTGAAAGAGATATCGGTGCGTGCTGCTTTTCGTTAGAAAGCTGGTAAAGGTTCATGACTAATTCACGATAGCGTGTGTTGAATTGTGCTGACTAATCTTATTTTTGCTCCCAAGTCCTAGAAAACACCTTGAGAATCGTTAAAAGACTGTCACGTAGCTACAGCCCGAATTAGGTACGTTTGACTATTGCAGAACGGTGCACGTGAGGCTTCAGAAGAAAATGGAATTAAGCACTTCTTGAAATGTTGCAGCTTAGATATCTGCTTGGATTTTGTTTTCTGTTTCTCATAAACAGCAAGTTCTCAGAAACCAAGCAGCTCTGAGATAAGGGGTCTTTTTTTTTATTTTTGCAAGTCCCATTGCTTTAAAAATAAACGACTCCATTTATTTCAGAGAGCTGCAGGGGGGTAAGAGTTGTGTATGGAGCTGTGGCTTTGTTCTAGGACTACTTCTGTGACTGGTTTTGAACTTTCGCTTCATTACGCTGCTTCACGCTTTACATTTAGAAATTGCTTTCCTTTTCACTCGATATTTATCAAGAACTAGTGCGTACTCACTTTTAAGTGGAATCAGGAGTTTGCCCTAAATCAAAACGTGAAAATAGATCAATATTGTCTTTGTCTGACCTTCTCCTTTCCATACTTTCCCCTCGTTTGTTACCTTGAATCAAGCGTAACCTTGATTTCACATCCTCTCTCCTCCCTCCTTCCTTTTTGACAAACCAGAGCTGTTTTAGATAAGAACATCAAAGAACAGAAGAAAGAGGAGTAATTTAGTTCACAGATAAATGCCCACGTTTCTTCAATTCCTCGCATATAAGCCCTAAGCTCTGGAAGATTTTATGCAGTGTGTTGGAAATGTCACATAGTTCTTCATGTCTTATTTTTGAGGCAACCACAAATTTCTCAGACTTTTGCTTCTTGATATTATAAATAAATAGGTTGTAATAGGACGTACTTCAAAAGGTGGTTTTGCAGTACAAAACATGAACTATATATATGAAGTTACCAAATAGGGTGGAGTTATATTAATGGGCTCTAAGAGGAAACATATGTGTGTGTATATATATATATATACACAAGTTTTATGTCTAAGATTCTGCTAAAGGGGCAAGTTTTAGTACGTAATAATACAGCTAAATATCACTTATTCACGTGCGGTTTTGTATGATGGGAGTTGAGGATTAGATGTGATTTACCAAAGAGGTTTGATCTCACTTTCACTCAACGATTAAGAACCATCAGAGTTGATTTTATGAGGCACAGATCCTGGGTTTTTTTGTGTGGACTCAAACTGCAGCAGATAGTAGCTTGAGCACAGCGTTTTGTAATGAAGCGTGGTGTATGAAAATATATTTAGGAGTACAGATAATATGAATACTCTTCCTCTCTCCAGCTTTTTATTGCATATTTACATTTAAGAGCATAACTGTTTTTAGACAGAAAAATCATAAGCATTTCTCTTTTTTGTCTTTTCTGCAAAATTTCCCTTTACTGTGTGGGTGAGACCCATCTTTTCAAGATTTTCTGCAGAAACCGATAGTTGTGTAAATGCGTGGGCGTTTTGGGTGGCGAGCAGGATACCTAGAAATGATTCTCATTGCAGAGGTGGCGCCGACTGCGACTCTGTCTCCAGAGAGCTCCTACCTAGGGTTGCCAAGTGTGGATTTGAAGGCGGTTAGAAATAATTCATATTGATAATCTGATTGCTCTTTATCGTAGTTCTGCCTTCGACACGAAAACTGGGCTGCGTGTAGCTGTCAAGAAGCTGTCCCGACCATTTCAGTCCATCATTCACGCCAAAAGGACCTACCGAGAGCTGCGGCTGCTTAAGCACATGAAACACGAAAATGTAAGTTGAAGGAGATGACACCAAAAAAGCCACGTTAGCCAGCGAGCATCCGTCACGACTGCATCCGAGGATCTTGTGGCATCCGTTTTTTATTAACGCTAAATACAAAGCTTCCAGTAATCCAGTCCGTTACAGCTGTAGAAAAGCATGCAGATAAAAAAAAACCCAGAAAAACAAAACTCCATAACCAGATTTGTAGTACAAAAATCTCAGTATTTCCTAGAATTATCTGGGAACTGCTGCTTGGCAGGTTCGTGCTGTCTTTAAGGATTTAGGACACTTACGTTCTGTAGTAAGCTGCAGGTTTTGTTATGTTAGGAATTGATTTATTTTTTTTAAAAAGGAAATCTCAAAGTTTGTTTTTAGTCCTGTCTGGAGGGTTTTTCATACTTGTTTGTTTTAGCTTGGCTGCATCAGAAGGTTCACTAGACTCCTGCAGGTAAAAAGGGGGTGCTGAGGGGACGTCCATCAGATGACTTTTCATACAAGCCATCCGCTTAAATCATCAACAGGGAAACAATAGGAACTATTTTTCTGCTATAACTTCCGTTTGGTGTAGAAAAGGGTTGGTTGGCAGGTTCTGTGGCGTTAACACACCAACGTATTTCTGTTGCATGGGGTAAATATTACATGTAGCAGAACAAAAAGTCTCCTAACTTGCCCTCTGTAGAGCTGTCAGAACATCGAGAGGAAAGGAAGGCTCTAGATTTCTTTTGTCCAAGCAAATTCCAACTTAGCAGAAGGGAAATGCTGGTTTGGACTTGAGTTCAGCAAACCCGGGTCCTTTTATCCGGCACAAAAAGCCAAACAAGTGTATTTTCGTTGGAAGGTTCTCCTTGGATGGTCTGTCCAGAATTCCCTCTGTCGTGGTGGTGGTGGTTGTGTGTTCTGGCTTCTAACCACCCCAGCCAGCAGCTGGTAGCCCCTAAATGTTCTTGGTGTTGTTACTGTGGCTCACCCAACTGGAACTGGCGATGCTGATGTGTTAAGAATTCTCCCTCAGCACCTCTGCACGATACCGTCGTCTCTACAGGAAAGGCAGCGTTTGATCCTGCTTAATACCCATCCCCTTGAGATTTTTTTTCTGGACATTTTCTCATGGCTGAGGTGTTCTTCGAACAGGAAAGCTTTGAAAATTGGTTGCAAAACAAACAAAAATTTAAAAAATCAGCATCTCAACCTGTTTTGTCCAAGCTTGGTAAGGTTAAGCGATGAAAATTAGGCTGACTGGTCCCACAACGGTTCTGTGTCTGGCATTCGTGAATATTTTTGGATTAATATTGCAAAGAGCCTACGTAGCTTTAAGGGTAAGAGATAAGAGGAAGCTGTTTATACATAGAAGTGTTTATCAGTTCATCACACCTACCTGTGGGAAGTTTATCTAGATTGTGGTTTAAAAAATCCGGCAGATGCAGAGATGTTGAGAGCCAGTTGAGGCAGCCAGTGCCTTGACTATTCAGATCTCGGTTCAGAAGTCAAACACTTAATTTTACGTGGCCTGAGATATGCCAGCACGTCTAGAGGTCTGGCAGTTGAGGGGCTTGAGCATGGGCTGGTTTTCTTTCTCCTGTGTCTTGTCTGGTTCGTCATGATCTCGAGCAAATAAACGCACCTGCAGAACGCTTGAGCGTGCCTGCGTTTCCTTTTCGAGTTCCAGGAGGCCTCGTTAGCTTGCGTGAAGCAGATGGGAGAGCAAATGGGTTTGTTGTCATCTGAAGAAATTAATAAGCTCTGTGACATCTGAAAATGTGGAGAGGGGAAAGCAAAAGGTTAGGAGTTGGATTTGGAATCTACTGGTGTTCACACTTCCTTAGAAGTGAGTCAGGGATGCGCTGCGGAATAGCTATATTTAAGTGTTTGTGCGACGCCACGGAAGAGACAGATAGGTTGATGCTGCGCTTTGCAGTGTGGCAAGATGAAAGTGATAAACGAACAAACCCTGAAGGCTAGATAGCAAAGTCAGTTTTCGTTTTTCTGTGCTAAACTGGGTGGATAATGTTGAATGGAAGAGTCCACCAGAGAAAGAAACTGTAAGCACAAGATACATGATACAGGATGGATGGGAATGGGACAGTTGAAAGATGTCTGTCAAAAAATGGAGTTGCTGTGATTGTATATCAAGAGATGCAGGAAAATGTTCTTTCTCTTCCGTTTCCTCAATAAAATGCACTCTATGAGATTAGACAGAGGTTTTTATTTCTTGTGCACTTGTGTAGAATAAACTTTTATCAACTAGATAGATTTTTTATTTTGTTAAATGACCTAGAAGATACTCTTGAGATAATTAGGTATCATTCTTCTTTTCCACAAAGTAACACATGCATATCCCTTTCCTCCCTACTGCTAGCTGGGAAGTGAAAGGTGGAGCAGCTGCTCTTGGAGCAGGAGATACAAATGGCAGCGTGAGGCTGCCAGCTCTTTGAAAACTGGGTCCTCACTGCCTTGCACTGTTTCCCTGACTTATTTTTTTACTGTAGTCATCGTTATTCATTGCTGGTGATACAGATCCTTGAATTTTTCTAGCCATTACTCAGCAGAAGTGAAACAAATAGTCTCCCAATTCTGATTTTAGTATGGAGCCAACAGTTTAGCTGAGAGTTGCTCGGGAAGCAGATCTGTCTGGTGGTGGGGGTTTTTTTGTTTCTTTTGTCTGCTTATTTCCTGAACAAACTTCAGCAGGCTTTAGAAATAAGATATTCTATTTCAGCATTTACACCTGCCTTTTGTTACTGTCCCTCTGATGCTTTAAGTGGATGGCTCCTGTGAAAAGACAGCTGTTATGTTTTTAACTTTTATTTATTTTTTTACTCAAGAATCCAACATTTGTTTCTGGGCTGGTATGAATACTAATATATCTCCGTCTGAATGATTCGTCTGGTTGGAAATGAAACATCTTCCAGATTGAAGAGTTCCTGTTTCACAAAGGATCTTAATAACCGTATCGTATTATACCATGAATGTTTTTCACAGCTTTTTCACTTTGCCATTTTCTTTCTAGGTGATTGGTTTGTTGGATGTGTTCACCCCTGCCAAGTCACTAGAAGAATTCAATGATGTGTAGGTAACTTCTTTGAAGACTGCAACAAAACATCTTTTGTGTTTTTCCTTGCATCTCCCAGATGATGGCAAAAATATTTCCACCTCAATTCGTCTGCTATCATTCTCAGACAATTCTGAATTCCAACACCAAAAATATTAGGACATCCTAAACTATTGGACTCTTCCAACTGGTTTGCTGGTGTGTCATTGAGCAGTGCTGTAGGAATTGACATACCAGTCTGCCACCTTATCCAAGTGTCGTCAACTGCATTTCAGTTATTATTATTTTGGGACAGTAAGCCCTGCTGCTGGAGCTCCATAGGGAATTTTCATCCTACTCCCGATGAAGGGATTGCTTCACAGCCTGTGTGTTTCTGTTTTATGCATAGGTACTTGGTGACACACCTCATGGGAGCAGATCTGAACAACATTGTGAAGTGCCAGAAGCTCACCGATGACCATGTGCAGTTCCTCATTTACCAAATTCTTCGGGGACTGAAGGTACTTGTGCCGATAGCTCGCCAGTGGCAGCTGGAAGTGCTTGATGGGTGTTCTCTCAGACATTCGTATGAGTACCTAGTGGGGCTTCTCTAACCTTCCAAACGTACCGTAGGGTTACCTGTGTGTCATTTAAGAAGATCTTTTTATACATTCCTATGGGCAGAACCTGGAAGATGACAGAGTCCTGCCCTCTGCTCCATTCTGACTATGAATGTGGGGTGGGCTGGGGCGCTGTTGGCTAGTGGAGAAATCGGACGGGGGCTACTTGAACTATCGTGTAAAATTTGTCATCTTGCTTTGCAGTACATCCATTCAGCTGACATCATACACAGGGTGAGTGTTTATCCTAAGATTTTGTCCTGTACTGAACCAATATCTTAAACATGTAGAGCAGAATCTTACAATGTAGCACCTACAGAGACAAGAAGAAATTTTCCGTGAATTATTTTAGGTAAAGACAGGAGGTGGTTGTCAAGATCCTTAGTTTGTTCCTGCCTACATGTGGCTTGTAGCTAAATATACATCTGTGGCACTGGTGCTGCAATAAGCCTTTCTGCATTTTTTTGCTTATATGTGATGTCTCTGAAGACCACAGAACAGATAGCTGGCTCTGGGATAAAATAATTCTCCCCAGCTTGGAGAACTGAGATTTACAGCGAGTTAGAATCTATTTTCTATCTGCATTTACCTTTTTATCTGCTATAGACTTGCGAAACAGCATGTATACTGTCGTTAATGCTGATTCATTTGATTTTTTTAGGATTTAAAGCCTAGTAACCTGGCTGTTAATGAAGACTGCGAGCTGAAGGTAATGTAATCGTAAGGTGGGACTGGTTTGCCGGGCATTCGAGTGAATACCTTGTGGATGTCCCTTGGAATTAAAGGGATAAAACTAATTCCTTATTGAAATACTCTTGTGGCCCAGAGTATAATAATCTCCTTCCTGACTGCAGGGATGTGCTTTTCTGTATCTGTTCCCGTGGTTTTAACTGAATCCAGCTTTAGTCTGGGCTTAGTTGTTTTAGTGACAAGATAATCCAGACCTAATTCTGAGTCCTAATCGAGTCCTGGGCTATTCTAGGCTAGCGTCTTTGGACAGGTTGTGAAATGAAGTTTCATAACCTGCTTTTGCAGTTATGCCACCTCTCCTCCACCCAATCCAGTAACTGCTTAGTTATTTGCTCTGCCTAGTTTGCGTTGTTCCGCTGCAGCGGTTGGTGGATGTCTCTTATTTATTTATTCTGTAGATCCTGGATTTTGGCTTGGCCCGACACACAGATGACGAGATGACCGGGTATGTGGCTACCCGGTGGTACAGGGCTCCCGAGATCATGCTCAACTGGATGCATTACAACCAGACAGGTAATGCATTTACCACATCAGCAAAATACTGTCAGCGCTTGTTTTTTTTTCTCTAGCACGGTTATTTGTAAAGTAAGTGAGTGGAACGTGGGTGAGAAGGGGAGAAGGTGTGTTTCTAGGAAGCTGCTGGGAGTGCGCTGGAAAATGTCTGGAGTTACGATGTGAAGAAATGCTAAAAAGTCTATAAATCTCCTTTCCACTCTTCTTAGCTGCTTCTTCACAGTTATATCTTCCTCACAGTTTTCAGCATCTTCCCAGCAACACCCCGAGCTTCCCTGTGGTGCTGCCAGATCAGGCGCAGAGAAGAAAAGTCAACGCTGAGACTAGCTCTTGCACAGGAAGATAATGTGCTACCCTGATTTCATACTTCACTGCTTTTACTTTTCCTCTTGTGTGTGTACGGACTGTCCTGTATCTGCAGAGTAATGGTTGGTTGGGTAGGATTTATGTAAAGCCACGTGGAAATTTATTCCTTCAGAGTTCTCTTGAACCAGTTTCTTCTTCTAATGGATGTAAATTCCTCCGCAGCTCTTCAGAGTCCAGTGCATGTTATGCTCTAGGAGGGAAATTTCCCCAGTCTGGTATTTTATTTGGCCAAGTCTTAGACAATGTAGTTTACTGACCTGTAGGAGACAGCTTGCACCCTATCTCAGATGTTTTCAATGCCTTAAGACTATTTAAGGATAAAGTTGTTTGCATTTGTTGGATAGGGTGCTTCTGTTGAGACCGTATTTTTCTACCTTACGTTTTGTTTTTTATTTTATTTTGTTCAGTTGATATTTGGTCAGTGGGCTGCATTATGGCTGAACTGTTGACTGGAAGAACGTTGTTCCCTGGTACAGACCGTATCCTTTAAAAGTCATACATCTTTTTGAAATGGAAGTTAGAGATCTTTGCTTTCACCTACTTAGCAAGAAGAGAAGTTGTGGGTTTGGAGGGGGTTTTTTTGTTTGTTTGCTTTTAAATTAATGGCTTTTTGCTCGCAGTACGATGAGGTGAGTTCTTGATTTTGCTGCGCAGGAAACAGTCGCCGTGCAAGAAGGCAAATCTGTCCCTCTTCATTGTCTATTAGCATCGCTAGAATTATGTGTTGTTTGGTCGGGGGAGTTACTTTCCTTTAAGTTTATTTAAATTCCTTTGAGTCTGTAGAAAATAACTGCATGGGGTAGGCTGTCTGCGAAGAGTCCTTTTTACGCTTCAGCTTTCTGGCAAACGTGGAGGCTCCCTTCTGGCCTCTCCTGCCGGTGGCACACCGAGACAGCGGAGGGTTTGCAGATCCTTTAGTCCTGAGCATCTCGTTCCAAATCGCTCTGAAATGTTCAGGTTCCGCTCCCGTGCTTCATGTCGACAGATCACGAGCCGTCTTTCACTGCGTGCTCGACCTGATTTGAAAAATTCAAGCTCGAATATCATCATCTCAATTTTTTTTTTATTTTTCTTTTCTGCACCAAATCGGGCTGGACAGGAGAGAGGACTTTGTGAGAGTTCCTCTTTTTCCTCAGGAAATTGGAGCTGAGACTTGGTACAAATTGTTACGTTTAGGCTTTTTGTTTGTTCCACTGCACGTTTAGGGGTATTTTACTACTGAGAAGATTTTTCATTGCCTAGAAATTAGACTTTATTTGTCAGAGGACAATTGCCTGCCTTTCCCCAAAATTTATTCTTTCAGTTTGTTTGTTTTTAGTAACTGCTATTAAGTAGTGTTTGTATCTGTTAATTCAAATCTGTTAGCATTTGATGAACAAAAAAAACTCAAAAAAACCCTCAGCAACCCTTAGTGTTGCTCTTCTGTGTGCTACATTACTTCTGGAAAGCATCTAGATTCCAAAACGTGGGGCGAAGGAAGCTTTCATTCCAGTTTTGACCCAGTGTCACCTCCCTTTTCAATGTGCTGTAGCTTTCTCTCATTTTTTTTTCCCTTTTCTGCCTGTCTCCATCTCATAATCTCTCTCCCAATTTGTTGAACTTGCTGCACTCTGCTCTTTGGTCACCTCTGCTGTATCTTTCTGTTGTCAGACAGAAGCAGAACTAACACAAAAGCGGCTTAGATGCTAGGAAAAAAAAATTGTCCTATTTCTATCTTAGCACATATAATTTGTTTTGGGCAGATTTTTTTCATTTCTTTCAAGAAAAAGAAGAGAAATCAAAAATCATTGATTTAAACAAAGCAAAAGTCTTTAAGCTGTGGCCATTTATTGACTCCTTTTCAAAAATCTTGATCCTTGGAAGCACAATATTTGCTAGTAAGATTTGCAGTATGTAAGAAATGTTTCACTATTCGTGCTTTATGAATGGAACAAAACAACTTTTTTCGAGCCTGAGAAGTTTTTTCTCCAGCTGTGGGTTATAGCCAGTAATATCCGCAAACAAATTTTACTTTTAGGATCTAACTTGTTTGCTTTGTCATATTAAGGTGCTTCAGTTTATATCTTGCAGCAGATACTCATGATTTTTTACCTTAAACGCTCAATTTCTTTGCAGGTGGCACTAACACTTTTGAATTAAATGCTTTGTCTGTCGTGAGTTGGTTAGATTTTAAGAAAAATAAGGCCCGATCCTTTCCCATTGTAGATAAAACTTTTTGCAGTAGCGTAGCTCTTAGAGGTTGTGTCTGCGGTTCCCCACATAAAGCAACATCGGTGCGGTTTGATCCGGAGATCACGAGGGGAGCAGCGTTTGTGGTTATGAACCTTGATTTGGGGGGAAAATTTGAGGAATTTTTCCAGATGCAGATCCCATTGGGTACTTTTGGGCTTCTTAATTTCTTCGTAGCCCCAGATTTGCTGGGAGACCCGTGTTCCTCCTGCAGCATCACCCTGCGATCGCTGATTTAGGAGTTTGCAATTAATATTACCGTGCTTAATTCAAGGTACGTTCCCCATGCTGCCAGTAGCCAAGGACCTGACTTATCCAAATCTGCTGCAGAAATGATGGGATGTTATTTACAGTCCCTTAGATATTTATTTATACAGCTGTACAGTTAATTTAATCTGGTAAGTAATAAAGCTGTATTCTGAGATGATGGGCTCCAGTGCTGTCTGTGACGATTATAGCACAGATAAGGTAACACTGCATTTAATTTCAAGTTCTGAAAGATCTAATCTGTAAAGATTCTGAACATGACTCTCTTGATTTTTAAAGCAAGAGTTAAAAATGCTTTTAGGAAAAAAAACCCACCTGTGATTAGTATGGGTTTAGCTCTGCAGGATCGTTGCAGTATCCCTAACTTAAAACTGAGTTAATTGAATTGTTAACTGTTTGTTAGCTAATTGTTAATTGAATTGTCAACTAAGTTAATTGAATTGTTCCTCTTATAATCTATGGCGGGAAATACTTGGTTAGAAGATGAATTTCTAATATTGGTAAAATCTCCGCCAGGAGGTAGGGAAGGGAGTGAGATTGTGGGAAAGACTCATCAGAGACAAAAAAAAAAAAGAGGTAATGAAAATCAGAGTCCTCTGGGGTTTTAACAGACATAGCTCGAGGCTTGCTCTTTGTTATGGTTTTATCTGTCTTGTGCTAAGTTCAGATTCTGTTAAGCATGTATATTTTTAATTTTTTTTACAGCTCTTGTAATGTGAACGATTCATACAAATAAGAAGGAAGGTTGACTTTGACAGGTCAATATAAAGTACAAATAAGAATATCTCGACTGTTTTGCACTGGTTCAACCGATTTCCTTTATGTTTTAAGTTGACTGTATTCCCTTCAAACTCTGCAGAGTGTTTTTATTGCTGTTTTTCTTCGGTAGTATGAGACTTCCGTGATAACTAACCAGTCGGGAATGCCACGTTCCTCCGACCCATCTCATTCTTGCTCGTGGTGGCAGCTAAAACAACCTCTGACCTTTGCTTTGCCGGGATGAGCTCTCACACCCTCGCGATGCCGCTGCCGGCGGTGACGGCGGGCTCTTCTCTCAATTTTAGAATCCCCGAGGCGGGTCAGTCGGTGGGGGCACCTTGGGGACGGCGTTTGGGGGCTGCATGCTGCGCTTTCCTTCCCTGTGCAACTGTGTGCTTTTGTTTTTTTCCTTTTCCCTTTTGCTTTGTTTTCACTGAGTCGTTTTTCCATCTTTAATTGCTCACAGCTCGTTTCTCGGGGACGCGCTCAGCCCCATCGTTAAACGAATGCTGCGGATCAGCAGGTTGGAGGTGGTGGCCCCAAACCTCGAAGCGGGGTTGGGTTTTGGTGTGCCCGTGGCAGCAGTTTCTCTCGTTCATCTGAGACGTTTATCTGAAGCGTGTTTCACAAGTATCTTCCCAACAGCAGTTTTCCCCTCCCGGGGAAAAGAGCTGACAGCAAAACCAGGCAGCAATACTGTCAGCACAGCTGAGTGCACCTGATTTGAAAAAAAAAAAAGCCTCGAAAAGAATTTAAATATTCAATCTGAGGTACAGCACGCAGCTTCTCAGGTGTGTTAGCAGTTCAGAAATTTGCACGACTGCTTCTTGCACAAGAGCGAGCGAAAGGCGTCGGGGCCGTTTCAGACAGCGCTGCCGAAAAGCTAAATTAAAGGAGCTGATTGCAGGTAGTAGCACCCTCTGCTAATTCTCCAGTGCCGGTGGATACACCGATTTCATTTTCAGAGTTGACAGTTAAGGGTTGGCAATTGGGCAGCTCGGTTAAATCCAACGGGGTACATTGGATTTACTCTTTTTTTTTTTTTTTGAGGGTTTAAGTCGGGGGGACTCGGCCGAGCAACTCGAGAAGGGAGACATGAGCCCAG
>NW_009737074.1:16325-20736 GCF_000703405.1 Apaloderma vittatum
CTCCGTCCCAACCTCGCTGTTCTGCGCTTTTAGTTCATTTCACAGGTAATCTAAGTCTAAGGTTCTACATCAGTTTAGATTCAGTTCGCATCAAAAGATGAAGGTTTTAGCCAAGTGTTGGTGGTTTCCTTCGTATACAGGAACTCTGAGGCTTTTTTAAAAAAAAGAGACAGTTCGGAAGTTCTTGTAGTACTTAAATTAAAAGATATTCAGACAAGGAGTTTTAACTGTATCTCAAAACATCAGGAAGGCACTGGTCCCAGACAAAAAACCCGAAACATTGTCTAGTAAGTCGACTGCTTTTATCGAAAAGAAAATCTGTGACTAGTCTGATATAATTTCAAGGGCAAAAACATTGCAGGCACAGTCTGAATTCATGAGTAGTTTTTCTGGGCAGGATAATTCAGAGAAGAAGGGAGATTATTCTTCTACTGGTTTTAAAAGTCACCTTGTGTCTCCTTACCATCTTGAGTTTTAGACATAATGCTCTGCCTTTTGTCGATTTTTCCTTTTTTCCCCCCAGTCGAGTCTACGTTTTATCACTTACGTTTTCATTTTTCTGCCTAGTTAAAGAGGGCAGCTCCGACTGGTACGCAGCCTGGTGGAAGCTTTTTAAGCCAGAAAATATTATTTGCGCTTCCAGCGTTATGTCGTTGGGGTGTTAAGTCTGAGCCCAATTTCTTTTGCTCCCAGGATGCTTTGGCTGGGGCGGGACCAGCGCCCTTTAGCGGTGTCCAGGAGCCACCTCTTCCCGAGCTTTAGAAGTGGCTGAATGACCTTGGAAGGTGTTCTCACCAAAGGCTTTTTTTTGTTTATTTCCTTTTTTTCCTATGGGTGCCTTCGCTTTTCAGCCTTCTGCTTTCCTTCCTCTGTCACTAACACGGGCTAATCCTGCTCTAACCGCTTCGGCCGGGGCGCGGGGCCGGGAAGGGACCCTGTGCCGGCGGGGCGAGAGCTCCGGCGTCCGCTCTGCCGCGGGGAAGGATGGAGAAGGATGCTGCGAGCGACGCGAGACACGCGGCGCGTCTGCGAGGGGCCCTTTGGAGGTTGCTGTGCCACACCGGGGTACGAATCCTCAACAGGAGGAATGAACGCAGTTGGCTTAAAGTAGCTTCTCAGTCGAGGCCTTGGCAGGCGTTAACTTCCGACGTTAATAGGCTGATGTGTTTGCGCTTTTCATTTTGATTTGTCCCAGCATTTTCCTTTATGGTCCGTCATTAGATATTGATCAGTTGAAGCTCATTTTGAGACTCGTTGGAACCCCAGGGCCTGAGCTTTTGAAGAAAATCTCCTCAGAGTCTGTGAGTTTACACTTTGATTGTAATATCTGCCCTTTTGGAAGTCCCAAGTCTGTGTGTTGCCCTCCTGTAGTCTATCTGTAGTATGTGTTGGGATTTATTTTCTGTTATTTTCCTTTTTTTGTCATTCTTTGCTCTTAGATGGCTTTGAGTTCTTACGCTCTGTGTATCTGATCTTTTGTTTCTCTGCCTGTGGTTTGATTTCTTCCTTCCATGTTCTCATTTTTCTGCTTTGACTTTCCGTTCAGTTTGTGGTGTAGCGTGTGATCAGGTGCTGCTGGGGAAGCATTTTTCACAGCGAAGACTTTGAAGCTCGTCTCGTGTCTCCCGATTGCCTTCCCAGGGATCTTTCTTAGCAGGAGCCAAGCGTCTTGTCCTTTAAACACGCACGGTCCCTTCTGTAGCACGATTAATTTCCGAAATGCTACTGCCTCCATCTTTTTGGATTTTACGTAAAAAATAAAACAGTGCCTTTTGGTTGCCTTTATGTGGCAGCTTTTTCCAGGACACGCTATGTGGAGTCTGCTGAGAACGTAACTAATTGTGTCCCGTTTTTTTGTACGGGGCCCTTTTACCCCAAGGTAACAGCCAAAAGCTTTTTGACGGTCCCCTTTCTCAAGGGTGACCTCTCCCTTCAGCCGTACTGCCATTTCTGGGTTGTTCCCGCCTTGGATTGTCAACTTGTGCAAAGACAGGACGAAATGGCATTAAATTGGCGCCTCGAAGGTAGAGCCAGCGGTGCCGTAACAGATGAGCAGGTTAACGCCCGGCGAGCTTGCGTAGAGGTGACGAGCAGCGAGTCTGCGGTGCAGAGCAGGGGATCAGGGCGGTGAGAAGATTATTCGGTAGCGCAGCTTACGCTCGTTTTCGGGTAACGGCGGAACGCGAGGTTCAGCCTTGAGTTCCTTCCGCTGGCCGAAGGTGGACGGGCGGCGCAAGTTGGAATCGGTCGGTCAGCTTGCCCGATATCGTTGAAAAAAGCCCTGGGACCTTCTGCCCTTGGCGAGGTTAGAGCCAAGTCCAGGGGTGGCTTTGGGTGCCCCGGGAGCTGACCTCAAGGCTAGTCTGGGCTTTGAAGTCGCAGGGGATTAGCGAGAGGGATAAGCTTAAAGGTTGGCAAAAGATCAGTTTGAATACGTAAGAGTGAAGTGGCTCTTGGTTTGTTTGGGTTTTTTTTCACCTTGCACGATAAATTGTTGCTTTTAGCCAGATCCTCATTCAGAGTCCGTTTAAAAAGAAATAAACTGCAGCAAAGTGCAATTCCATTGCGTGGAGAGAGCAAAACAATGAAGTGTTTGAGGCCTTTAGTGTGTCACTGTAACGAATTCTGCTGCATTCCTTGACTTGCTCTTCCCTTCTGTCTGTTCACTGACATCAGCTAACTCTGTCTTATGCAACGCTAACGTTTTGCTAATTTTGCATTTACTGCCTTGTGTCACCTCGCCCACATATCCAAGTGCATTCAAAGCTGTTCAGAAGGAGGTGTCAGCTGTGAGCCGATTTCACTTTGCACCACAACGAACTCGTACTTTCTGTGCAGCAAGAAGGAAAAAAAAAACAACCAAAAAAAGCTGGTAACTAGTGCAGAGGAAATAATTTTTCTTTCTGTTTTAATTTTTGTTCGTTTTCCTGAGGCTGTCTGTAGCTGCAGCAGCCTAGGAAAATTTTTGAGGAGTAGCTTCTGCCAAAGGAAATATCTGCTCTGGTGCCTTAGAACTGTTGGGAAATGTGGACGCAGCCGTGTCGTAGTGTGACGCTACCGATGGCAGACAGAAACACCTTCGCTGTTACCAGCCCATCAATAATCCTCCTGCGCTTTAGGTGTTCACTAGTGCCATTGCTAAACTTCTCACGAGTATTTGAGAGGAGAAAAAATAAAATAAAAAAATCAGTGGGCCCTGCCTGTACGGCTTTTTGCCTTGTGGTTTGCAGCAGAGGTGCTTCGTTCGCAGCTGTTTTTCTGTTTGAAATGGTTTTTTGCACTGTTTTTAACAAAGCCCTTGACTAGGCACTTAAGATATTAACCAGCTTCAGCAGATCATGCGTCTGACGGGAACACCCCCTGCCTATCTCATTAACAGGATGCCCAGCCACGAGGTGAGCCCTGAGCAGACGGGGACGGGGGGCTCGCAGGGCAGGGCTTCGCTCGCGCCGGAGCTGGCGTTCGCGGGCAGCGCCGGGTGGGCAGTTAACTTCCCTGCTCTCCCGCGGGGTGGTTGTACTAAACAAACACTTGAGATGCGGGCGCCGCGCCCTCGGGAGCTGGTTTTTGCGTTGTGCGCCCTCGGCTCTTGCAGCATCTCTTTGCTTTCCCAGTCTTGCATGAACCCCCCAAGTAACCCCAGCTCTTCCTCTGCTGTCCTGAGTGGCCTTTGGTTGGGAAGGGGTAATAAGGATCAGAATAAGAGAAGGATAAATGAGGAGACACCGTAATAACCGGTGCGGCAGGATGATCGAGATGTGCTTTGTCTTGGTGGCTGGGTTGTGTTCTACTTCAACGGAGCGTTTATTTCCACAGGCAAGAAACTACATTCAGTCTCTGTCTTACATGCCGAAAATGAACTTTGAAAATGTGTTTATCGGTGCCAATCCGCTGGGTAAGGCCTGCTTTTAAACCCTTGTGCTCTTCCTGACGCTGAAGTTAGCCCGTCCTGGGACACCAGGACTTGCCCAAAGTTTCGTTTGGACGGCAGGAGTAGCTCGGTGGCAAAGTTTACAAAGTCTGTGTGGGCTGAGGGTATGAGAGGAAGAAATAGATGATGGGCGCGTCCTGAGAAACTCCAGACTGAGCAACACACTGGGCGGTTTTGCAAGCTTAACGCTTCAGAGCGAAGCCTCGCACAGCTCACAGGTTAAACCCTTTCTCTTCTGTTCCGGTGCTTTTGCAGCTGTGGACTTGCTGGAGAAGATGCTGGTGCTGGATACAGACAAACGGATCACCGCGGCGGAAGCGCTGGCCCACGCCTACTTCGCTCAGTATCACGACCCGGACGACGAACCCGTGGCAGACCCCTACGACCAGTCTTTTGAAAGCAGAGAGCTCGAGATCGAAGAATGGAAAAGTGAGTTTGGGGCTGGTGGGGAGCGGGAGTGAGCAAATCCGCTTCCCTCGG
>NW_009737074.1:20751-22553 GCF_000703405.1 Apaloderma vittatum
GCGGCAGGTAGAGGCACAAAAGAAATGGGTAAAAATGTGGGTGTCCTGTTGGGGCTGAGGTCCTTGCGCCCAGCGAGCCTGTCACGTGCTGTGCACGCAATTAACACAGTCCCTGCTCACTAATTATTACGAGTGCACGTACGCAGAGGTGACGCAGTTGCTCGTGTCGTCGTTTTCAAACGTGTTCTGGTTTCAATACTCTGGAAATGTTTTTTATTACGTACGTTAGTCTCTGAGAATGGTGTAACCATTCTTTTCGTGTTCTTCCTAACTAAATTTTTTCATTTTAAATAGTGTTAGTACCCTTAAGATTTTTTGCAGATTTTCTTGCACCAAGGGGGATGTCTTTGGCGCTGCCCACCAAGATTTTATTGCTCTTTTCCCCGCCAGGCCTGACTTACGACGAAGTCATCAGCTTCGTGCCGCCGCCGCTCGACCAAGAGGAGATGGAGTCCTGAGAAACCGCTCTCTTCTCTTCGTCCCACTTCACTGTGAGGGGAAGGCCTTTCCCTAGGGACTCCTCGATTATCGTTCAAGTGCCTCGTCGCGACGATTTTCTCCTTGGTGGAGGGGTTTTGTGTGTGTTGAATTGGGGAGGGGAGGGGGGGGGAAAAAAGAGGAAAGCCGAGTCTGTGTCACACATGCTGCATGCTCTCGTGTGTCCCGCGTACGGGGCGAGCCCCTCGAGACCCGTCGTGACCGCTCTCCAGCGCTCAGAAAACCGCTTCACGCCGCTGGGGCCAAGCGGGGAAGCCGTCGTTTCAAGTTTCGGTTGCAATCGTTGCCGTTTATCAATTCGTCTACAATTAAGTAACCTCAAAAGCCGTTCGATAGGGTTAGAGAGTCCTCCCTTTGCTTCAGGGTGGCAGGTGGGGCACGTCCTCGGTCGGTGCCCCGTGGGTGACTGACCTCCGGATCTTCCAGGGACGGCGGGATGCACGGGTCCTTCTGGTGTCCGATTCTTGGAACGCGAAAAGGTTTCGTTTGAAACTGTAAATATGTTTGTGCCTTAAATGAATGGGGAGAGAGGGGGGAAAAGGAAGTCTGGCGTGGAAATCTCTGACCCCGCTGTTTTTCAGGGCGAAGGCTCCCAGATAGCCAGGCACGAACTCGGAGTTATCAGGAAATAACTTTCTGAGGCGACAGCCTCTACCCCTGGATTTGGAGAGTCCTGGTTTTCCCTCGTTCCCCTCCTCTCGTTCTGAGGCTCCCCAGCGTTAGCTCCCAGAAAACTAGAGGCTGGAGAAGATCCTTGCTAGCCACGCGTCTGTGCATTTTGCTCTTTTCAAAGGTGGGGTGGTTTTGCATGTCGTAGCTGTATGTGCATGTAGAGCTGCTTGAATTTTTGGGGCTTTTTTTTTTTTGTCGTTAACTTTTTCGGAGATGGCGCTGGGACAGTGAAATCGTCAGTGAACTGTTCTGCCGAGTAGCTCAGCCAGTGCCAGCAGGTCACAGCGTCCTTCCTCTTGTGCTGCAGCTCGTTGGGAAATACCGGCCGTTCCGCAGGCTTTGACGAGGAAAGGATAAAAAAGAAAAAAAATACAGCCTAGAAACGTGCACCTTTTCCTTTTGTGTTCTGATCTTGGGGTTTCTGAGAAGGAGAGCTTGGGAGGGAGGGTTCCTTGTGAGATCAAATGTAAAAATGTTCTTCAAAGAAACAATCGTGGCATCTTGTGCCGAAGCTTATTTCCTGAAAAGACTTTTTTTTTCTTTTTTTAGAAGTATTGGAATCCAAAGCAAAGAAATAAGCATGCATAAAACCACAATCTCCCTTTCACTGTCTGTATCTATAAATATAAATA
>NW_009737075.1:0-8865 GCF_000703405.1 Apaloderma vittatum
TTTTCTTCAGTTAACACAGTCTCTTACAGGCTTACTTCAGTACCCAGGTCTCTTGCTGTACCTGTCAAGTAATAGGGAATATGAGAGAAATGTCCAGCAAATAGAAAGGGTGAAAGAGGCACAGCACAATTCCATCCTGGCTGTAATCTGCAGTCACCAATTTCTACCATGGATTTACAATAAATCATTGTTGTTTTTTAACTTTCCTTGCAGGGGTATAGTTGCATCTTTTAAAAAAACAAATATATTCCTGGGACATGCTGGGGCAGATTGTCTAGTCAATACAGCTACAGTAATTTATATTTAGGAAGATTTATTTTTTATGTCTATGCTGAAATACCCTCCACTAGCTTTTTTATCACAGGCATTGTATTTCACTTCAAACCTTTTCACTGACATGTTTATAATTTAGCAAATTTCTAAAAAACTGACAGTTCAACGCATAGGGTTCAGCTGAAAAGATTCCACACTAATTAAAAAATCTAGTGAACAGGAATGTGCTATGCATTGCAACTTCATTTTAAATAAACAAATAAATGGTGTTCAGTATATAACCTCAACATGAAACACAGTTTACCTAGAATAATAAATCAATGTCCCCTGAATTTTCTAAAAAAATAACTGATGCCCTCAATGGGGATCATTTGCACTGTTTCAATGGCAAGGATAACATAACATGGTATGTTTGCCTCAGTTAGTTGTAAACCAAGATAATGGACCATTATCTCCCTAGATACAATGAAGACCCTAAAATAACTTTGAGAAGGGAGTAATGTGTTCAGTTAAATAGAAGCTACACTGAAATTAATATTTCATAGCATTGATACAAACAGATGTGCATAACCTTTCATATCTAATCTGTCAAATCCATGTGGTGGTTCTAAGTTAAAATACCATAGGCACCAGTAATGTGCTCAATTCATTAAAAAGTGCTTGTTTCTCATGAAAGGTGACTTTTCTTCTTTGTTGGCTTTGGCACTTACTTAACAAATCTTCCTTTCAAATTCCATCCAGTTCAGTACGTGCAGGAAAAAAATTCAGTTCCTAAAAAAGAAACAGAATTGTCCTTGTGTTGCATGCACACATTCACATGCAGGTATTACCATGCTACATGGGTTATCAAATCATTTGACAGTAAAACATGGAAAATTTAATTCCATCACATTCTGAATACCTACTGACAGATCCTGGTAACAACTTTGTTGTCCCAATTCAGTTGGAGAAGAGGAAAATATTTTCTTGCTCTGACTGAAGATATGTGACGGAGCCAAACAAGGAAGATGCAATTCCTTAACAGATACAAGTTATCAAAAACATTTAAAGGCAATAACCCTTTTTTCCTGAAAAAACCCCACAACATAACACCAAACCAGTCCTAAACAAAAGAAAAAGATCCATCTCATGTTTCTAAGATTCCATTTGTTTCTTTAAGAATGAAACACAACATGAATAATTAGTTCAGAGAGAAGCAAATGAATAGAGGTATATAGACCTGTAGACATTTGTATATACTGATGAACATGAAACAGGCAAAAATCAATATTTTTTGTGCTTTTCATTACTCAAAAAATATCTAGTGGAGTTGAGCTGCAGCAGACTATACAGAGAGCCCGATAATACAAATACAAAAGGCAAACTATGTGGATTGCTTGAAAAATATATGCAGCCTACACTGAAATGAACAATCACCACAGCAATTTACCTACCACAATAGTATGAACAAACATTGCATAACACGGGCTGTAGGACAATGCCACAAGTCTTGAAGAAAAGCAATATCCTTGAAATAGTTACTTAATAGTAATCACTTTCAAGATCTTCAGCAGTGCTTTAATGTTAAATACCTCTCTCTTCCCTGGGAAAGAAAAACTATATATATATAAGGGCCTGGGCAGGGGGAAAACCTTGTCAGAGTTGCTCTCTTTGTCACCTATTAGTTACAGAGGTCACGTATAGAGAGTGTAAGCATGACACTGAATGCAATATGATCTGAGTCACAGCTGTCATTGGAACCATGTGTAGCAATAATCGTATCAATCAGCATTTTGTTTTCACACAGCTTCTCAGAATGGCCAGGCCATTCCAGTTAGATTGAAAGATCTGGAGCTGAACGTTTACAGAAACAGACTGTGGGTCCAAATGTAAAGCTGTCTTACTGAGTCGCTCTTTAACTTCCAGAATCTAAATCCAAGACCAATAGCTCTTGTTTTCTTCTTCCTCATTATATAGGAATGAATGATAAAAGGTTAGACATATAGCATTGTGAATGTGTCACACTGAATTCCAAGAAGCACTGTAGCAGGATTAATTTATGACTTCCTACCTATTAAATCCAAGCTTGAAACTTTTCTTGGTGCAACAATCTGGACTCCTGAGTCTGTATGAATGTAGCTGATCAGGGAACATAAATGCATCCTTAGGCAACTGTTAGAAATTAAGTGATGGAAAAAATTTAAGCAGTGTGAAAAGAAAATAAAAGTTATTTATAGCTAGAAATAATCAGGTTTCAAAAATATCATGAGGAACTGCTAAAGTCACATCAGCTGTGTTAAATCTATGAAGCCTGGGGAAGGCTTGGTTAATAATTGACGAAGTACTAATAAGAAGAAGGAGAGAGATCTGAGGAGTTAAGTAACCAGAAAGAGAGGTAAAAAAATAAAAAAAGGGAAAAAAGAAAAAAGATGAGGAGCCTATTTCCATAGAGCAATTTTTAAGTAAAGATGGCAGTTATTGGTACTTGATTCATTATAGAAGTCTGCCTATTAACATTGTCAAAGATAACAACTCCTGACATATTTTTGCAGGCCCAATATGTCTGCTCTCATTTCTACTCTGCAGTCATGTATTTATCACAAGCTTGCTTCAAGCAGTGTGCTTTTAGCAGTCACTCAGCTCATAAATTCGGTGAATTCAAGCCCAGCAAAATGTTGCAAATAACTAATGATTCCTAAAAAAAAATTATATTTAAACTCTTTATTTAATTCAATATTTACCCTTTAAAAAGTCTTCATATGGCCTCCTTAGCCATATGAAAGACCCTGCAAATAAGACAAACACAACTAAAAAATATGAAACGTTTCTCAGCTGATACACAAGAGGTAGGATTCAGGTCTTCTTGCCATCCTGATAAGGCACTCAAACATCCTTTGCTGATGAGGCAAGCACCAGAGAACTGAGGTAGAAGAGCCAGTGCCTGGAGCTCCCCAGGACAGCTCCTCAGTGCTGCTGAGCTGTCCTCTGCCACCAGCTCTATCCACAGGTCTTACACTGGTGATATAGGGACACTAGGCTGTGCTTAGATCAACCTCTCTGCTTTCTGTCTTTAGACTTTGCAACTCTTACACAGGTGCTTTCCTTCTTGGATCCTCACACACATGATGATCCTGTTCCAACCACTCTTCCTCTGACAGTAATCTTTTCATCCTCATCTCTCCGGAAAACTTCTTTCTGCTTGTCCTTGCACCCTCTTAGTGCTCTCACTTCTCTGAGATGGGATTGTGCTGTGGATCCTCATCTATTAGGGATCCCATCTCAGCAGCAGGGGCTGTGGTGAGCCAGGCCTCCTCAGGCAGAGCATCTATCCTCAGAACACAGCACACTTTTCTTACAAGTGCCAGCAGATGCATATTTGGATGTTTGCTTCCAGAAATATTATCTGCAAATTTCTTCACTAGGTCAGGGGAAGTCAAAGACTTGGGAGCAACAGGAGAATCGCTTGGCAAGAGAATATGAAGTGACAGAAGTCAGGCTGGACTGCAGTGTTCTTACTGAGACAGGAGAAGGATCCAAGTGTTTAAATTCAGGTTTCGAGAACTGTAAAATAAATGTCCCAGAAAAAAAGGCCAACTTTTTTGCATAAAACAACATTATTATTTACTTTTCCTGGCAACCAAGACCATATTAAAAATTCAAATGAGCTGTCTGTTTTAGAGAGTTCAGATCTGCAGAAACAATACACAATCAAAATTACTAGAGGTAAGAGTGGCTGTAATTTCTTTCTACTGACTGACACTCTCGACTTTCTGATTCCCATTTTATCTCACTTTTTTTTTTAATACACCTACACTGTCAGTTGTCATGCATTTTGTGTTCTGTTCTACAATAAGACTCTCAAAGAAATTTAAGTTTCTTTCATTAAGCCAAGAGGAGAGAAAAAAATCAATTACCTGTTAAAGTTAAGACTCAAGAGCAACAAACCCCAAAAGGCATACTGGTATAAAATTTAATGTGTGAAGAGAGTTCAGTGAAGATAAAATGCTTCCATGAATTGGAGGCAAATTTCCAGAACCTCAGGAGTTTGTTTAAACATCTTATTAGCCTTGAAAGTAGTGGGAAAACAGACCCTAAAAATTGCTCTCTCCTTAAATCTGTACAAGGAAATCAGGTTAGGCATAGACAGTGATCTAAAAGCCGTATCATGTAGAAAATGGACCCACCATTCAGTATGATCCCTGGTGGGAGCTGCAACTTTTTTGGCTGGTGATCCTTGTGCTCGAAGACTTGCATAAACACAGGTTCAAATCCTACACACCAAAGTTGTCAGGCTGACTGCCCAAGAAATCAGGGGCATGGTTTCCTTTCTCTGTCAGTGCCTCTGTCATAAAATGCAGTTAGAAACAGATAGATAACTTTTCACAAGACTTCCAGATTCTTAACTGGAAAGCACAGCAAAGCTTCCATGGACAAAACAAACCCAGAAAATGATTTTTTTTTTCTGCTGAATTCCCTCTTCTACTCCAGTGGAGGTGTCTCAGATAAAGCACCTTAAATGACACTGAACAGTTGTGTTTAAGCAGTTCGGTTCCACCTGTACCTTTATATCACTGATTTTCTACAGGCAAGTGTGTTTTTCCGTGATTCAGAGGAAGGCAACTTGTTTAGTTGGGCTCAAGCTAGAAATTTCCAAAGCAGTAACACCTTCAGTTGAGAAAAGGAGAACAGACTCAGGACAAAAATTTGTCCTCATTTTTATGAGAGCACAATGCAGTAACTAAGCATTAGATAACAGCTCAATAGATTTTCATTAATGCAGCAGAACAATTATCTGGGAAAAGTTATATAAGCTCCAACAAACAAGGTCAGAGATCAAGATATTTTTATACATGGCCTGTAAGATTCCCTTCTGTATAAATCAATTTCTTGGAAAGAAAAAAAATCATCATCTTTACAGTGCTGGACACAAAAGACCTATTATTTTAGCATCAGTTAAGATTCCTTCACACAAAGACTAACAGAGAAATTCATTATACAACCCCATTGGTTATTCTATGTCTCTGCGATAGGCATATCCATAATTCCACCCGGAGCATCCAAACCCTACCTTTATTTCAGGAGACAATTTAAAAGGGTTACTTTTTTGTTCTTTAATTGAAACAAAATACCATTGGCCTATCTCAATCTGTTCCACTGCCTTTTCTTTTCTGTTTTTCCTGGAATGTGTAATTACTATCTTTTTAACAGAAGAGGTACCAGGGCACAGTTTATCAAGCCCACTAGTGAAGATCCAGTTAGAAGGCAAAGATCCGGACACAAATAAGGAACTGAACACCATGTCCTTGCAACAGCAGCTGAGATTTTTCACTAACCCATCACAGATACTGCACTAAACAGATCGTTACTGTTCTCAGAAACCATAACCAAGTCACCATCATACGGTAATAGTAAAGGAACCTTGTTTGCGAACTGCTGCTTGTCTGGCTCTACATAATAGAGCTTTAGGGTGGATATAGGAGCATTTCTGTCCCAAGTTTCTATTTATTTGGAGTGTCTCAGCTCAAGAGGTTTTATTTTCCTCTTGTGGAGATTCTGCAGTTTCTAACACAGTGGACTGAAGAAATAGACTTGCCAGGTGAAATATTGCCTTTCTTAAAACCAGCCAGACTGCTGTAACCAGGTTCACTGTGTCAGGATTTATTCTGCTGAGCTTGGGACTTCCCATTCAAGTGTATGCAGAGTAGTAGGCATTGCTGCATATTGCAGAGCTGAAGAACCTAGAACAAGGGGCTTTTTGAGTCTTTAAGAAGGCTCTTGCCAGGTTTGGGGCATCTCTGCTGGCTGCATGGATAATCCCAGTTTAAGCCTAGGGCTGACAGAAAGAAATGTCTGGCTGACATGTTTCAGATGCTGTCCCGACCGTCATTTCCCCCACCTCCCTCCCAATCATGAGGTCTTGATAAACTTGAGCTGGCCCTTGGGCTGACAGTTTGGTTGCACTGGTAAAGGGTAACATATGAAAAATCTTAAATGAACAGAAAGATTAGAGCTCACTTCTCCACTCAAGGTTCTGTGGTTGCTTGAAGTGTAAGGTTATGTGATTCAAGATCAAGAACAGCTACAATGGATATTTTAGCAGATATCTGCAATCCATTTTCTATGCCAACCATATAAAAACCAAATCGTTTCTCAGTTTGTCACCAGCTGTGCCAAAGTCTTTGAGGACCTCAGAAATTACAATCAATTTTTAAATTGCACTTCAAATTACCTTGAATATTTGGACATTTATTTTGTGAAGATATTTTCTAGACCAAATATAACTTCCTTGGTTAACTCTGTATCAGATCTAGTATGTTGTGTTTCATATTCTCCCACTTGAACACTTTTATTGAATCATAATGGCTCTGTATACAGCTTTTCCAGTTCTATTTACTATTAACTGAGGGAAGATCTAAGAAAGCAATTCACTTAACTGGTGTAGGTAGTTAGTTAATCTGACAGCTGTTTGTGAGTGGTCTACTTGTAAGTGATTGATTTTTCCCATATTTAGTAATCTCAGTGAACATGCAAATAAAAAAATATTTAGACTTCTGTGAACCAGAGCTCTTCCAGGTTAAAAAAGCACCATTTCAAACAAAATCCCTCCTTAAAAAATCCTAAAATAAATCTAGCTAGCTAGCTATTCATCTATCTATCTATCCAGCTATTTATAATTTTCAAGAAATCTCTCAGGCAAACACTATACTGTGAAAGTTTCTAGAGCTAACACAGTTTTGCAATTTCTCTGATCCCTTTGGCTGAACTAATTTTATCATCTGCTACTGCCATGTGGAAGGTATCTGCTTCTGTCAAAATCTTTCTGCACATTAAGCACAACAAACGGTAAGTTCTCCCTTGTCTGTGATACGTGTCTTGTTTTCGCTGTTGTTTTTGTGGGTGCAAGGCACATGGGGCCTGGCGGATAAGATGACCTGTAACCAAGCTCAGTTTTCTGTTTAACTCAACTTATGGGTCACGGGCCATTTCCAGAATGACAGGAGTCACTGTGTGGTGCTCTTCCAAGTTGAATGCCTCTGGCCTCTGCAGGAGCTGTCCTGCAAGGTGGCAACCCTATGACACAGTGCATGCCACTTGTTGCCTGTCCTGCTGTGCCTGATCCAGCCTTTTGTTGCCCAGCAGCTCATTGGCATCTGACCTACCTTTACTCTGCTGTGTTTTGCAATGTGGAAGACCACAGCATGGGATCTGTGATGACACCAAAACCCTATACTGCTGATGGCAAATTGGCACCGGCTTATGGGGTACAGAAGTCCCGTTTCCCCCGTCTGAGCTGCAATGCCTTTTGTGTGGAAACAAGTGGCCCACACATTTTACCTGGCGAATGAAAGCTGTTATCTGGTCCTCTTCTTTCCCCTAAAGTAAAAAAAAAAAAAAAAGTATATATAATATAGATTACAGGTTTTAAACTATAACTTTTGAGTTGTCACAGCATGTTGAAATGCAACACCTGTATGCAGTAAAGTAAATAATAACTATGTAATAAGACAAGATGAAGAATAGATTTAATAACATACAAATATGTACTCATGGCAGTGAAAAGGAAAGCAAACACTTTAAAGGTACTTGGACTTGGAAGAAGTTATCTGGAGGCTTGTAGCAAGCACGTGTGTGAGGACCATTTGACTTCAAAGCACTGTGAGCGCTAACACCCACTTTGGGCTCAAGAGACTTTATAATGAGACATCACAATCTGCTTTATATGGGCTCAGTGTTTCTAAATATCACATCCAACAGCAATCACATGAAAGAAAAAACAATTAAGACAGTGTATATATATATATATACACACACTTACATAAAGTAACATGTATATTTTATATGTTTTTATATATAGGTACAGTGTAAGGATATACTATTATATATTATACATATATACTGTTGTACACTATAGTACACTATACTGCACACTATAGTGTATGTATAAGCATATATATATATACATGTACACTAAATATACACTACATACTATATCAAAGTATGGTTTTACTATACATATATATATAGATATCTTTGACTCAGAAACCTAATTCAGGATTCATATCTTAACTACCTTAGAAATACTGAAATGAAAACACAAAGAGTAACTTGTGCTTCTGTGACTACTCACAGAGAAACAACAGAGAAAAAGAAAATCTATCCTCTTCCTGCGATGTCTCTATTAAATAAATGAAGCATAAGATGCAACATCAGAATCTACTGATCACAAAGGCAGCAATCTAGTGAAGATTGTTCCACTTCATTAGATCTTCCCTAAACTGCTTCTGCAATGTCTCAGTAATATCATCACAGTTAATCAGGGCAAAGTGACACACAGAGCTAACAACCCTTGAAAAACTATTGCTGCCATGCTTGGCAGCTGTTGAAAAGCACAGAAAAGAAGGGAAGGGTAAGAAAGACAAAATTTGCATTAACCTAGTAGAGCCCACTGGCCCTGGTCCTGCGTATCTGCAGTTACAATCTGTGAAATGCTGCCTTCCCTCAGAGCACAAACCCCATTGTCTGAGCAGGATGCAAAACCCAGTGCATGGTAGGGCCAAGCTGGAGCACAGTGTCTGCAAAGTCATAGAATCATAGAATCATAGAATCATAGAA
>NW_009737075.1:9245-10545 GCF_000703405.1 Apaloderma vittatum
ATAAGGTCTGTTCTCCAGGCCCTTCACCAGCTTTGTTGCTCTCTTCTGCACTCGCTCCAACACCTCGATATCTCTCTTATACTGAGGTGAAGTCCTCTCTCCCAAGAGCAGCAAGGCACCTTTCCCTCCTGGAGAAACACACTGAGTATCAGACCTGTGCAGCATTCACATCTGCACTACTTCTACCTACTGTGAGTGAAACACTGATGTCCAGTTCATCTTCCTGATCCCTCTTACTCATTCCTTCATCATCTCTGATTTTCTGGTTAGTGCAGACAGTATTGATTTCAACTGACAAAGCTCTAAATAAAACTTGGGCTTTGCTGATTTTCCAATTCCTCCTTCCTTTAGCGCTGCAGCCTTCTCAGTTACAGAAGATGGGCTAGTGCACCTTCTCAGAAGTTCTACATTATAATCCTGCATATGAACCACATTCCCTGTGTAGTCGTTAAATACACTGGCCCTGTTGACAGACTCAGTGTAACTGATTGTCCTGGTTTGAGCTAAACAGAACCAGTGATCTTTACTTTTCAGGTCAGTCTCTTCTAAGAGGCTGCACTTTCTGAAGTGCATCCTTTTGCAGACAATGTCTGCTACTAGAAGTGATAAACCCTGATGTTTACAGTTACTGTCTGGGATTGATATGGCTCTTGCTTATATTTACTCCTGTAGTGCCCAAGACCACTGCTGGCTCTTGTGTGCCACACTATGGGGGGGCAGGAAGTAAAAGGGGGCACAAGGAAGTAAAAGGTTGCACCTCCAGGGAGTAACAGACAGAACAGGTGACCAACAAGAGTATTCCTTTCCATATATGTTATATTTAGTATCAACTGAGGGATCACAGGTGTTAAGACCTCTTCTCCAATGGCTGGCATCAGAAGAGGACTCTGATCTTTGATCCAGAGTTCCTGAATCCAGCTCCCATGTCCAGTTCCCCTCTCCTGCTGAGCCTGGGCCTTCCCTGGTGCTGCCTTCTCTGCAATATCAGTGGTGATTGCTGTCGGGGGAAGAGTTGGATTTGATATCAGATTTATATATATTTGTATATAGTTCATTTTTGTTTTAATTATTTCCTTATCAGTAGCATTATTGTTTTATTAAAGCTGCTTTAGTTTTCTTTCCCAATCCATAAGTGTCTCTGCCTTATTCTGTTTTCCCTCCCATTTTGGGGACAGAGATGGGTTAGCGAGTATCTGTCACTGTTCAGTGGCCAGTCCAGCCCTAACCTTTGACAGCAGTAATAAGTATGGATCCTAGGTCCAACTCAAAGAGAAGGTGACAAAGCTTATAAGAGCCAGGA
>NW_009737075.1:10576-22978 GCF_000703405.1 Apaloderma vittatum
CCCAGATGTTGTTTATGATTCATGATAGTGGCTTAACAGATTAAGATGAGGGCTGATTCGTGAAACTGCAGTAGTCAAAAAGTAACTTGGAGTGACAGACTTTACATGCTGTATATTTAAATGGCATTTCCTGAACACTATCTAATATCTCCCTCCTAAAACATATGCAAAGAGAAAGGATTAATTTTTTATGGCTGTAAAATATAGAAGCATCTATGCTGAGCACAGGGCTGAAGTAGACACTTAAATCCTATCACACATGTTGTACCATATATGAATGCACTAGCTTTACCTCAGTCATAGCCCAGTTCCTCTCTATTTGCAATCAGTGTCTTACATATAAACACATCCGTTATGTCCTTCATCTGAAACAGGGTAGACTTGAACCTCAAGCAAATGCCACTCCATTCTTTTTCAAGGCACAGATGCACTAATAACAACAAATCCGTTGGCTAAAACAGTTTCTAATTATCAACAATCGTGATTGCTAACAACTACCTTGTATCACCAAAACATTTTGCGGGTATATATATTTTTGTCCAGGTTTTCCTGCGTCAGCACTTCAGTCTGGATCAGTTTACTCCTAAAGTATGTTTTTGACTATAATAACTCACCTGGTGTAGTGGATCACTCAAACTAGACACCTTTAGGAGGAGACTAAAGCTGAAACTGCCACAGAGCAACCAACTTCAGGAACCATGTGAGAATTAATTGAGAATAACTACACTGAGAAGCAAATAAGTTTAATATCTTAAGAAACAACAGTTCTATCCTACAAATTCATTCCTTTGGAAATATGTAACTCCAGTTTACCTACACTGCTTGTTGGAGCGCTTCCCTAAATCTTCTATAATAAACAATTCATAACTGAACTGTATCGTGGCAAGTAGATCTCAGCCAAGTCAAGACACTGGAATAACCTGAACTGGTAGCTGTGCCTGTGTTCAATCATAGGACTTCCTCAGGATGATACTTAAGTCTTTATCAAAAGTAAATAAACTCCTGAATTCCATCACATTAGAACACCAGACAGTCCTTAACATATGAAGACTCTTCTGGCAACGTAAATTCCATTTTTTTCCAGGTAAATAGAAGTATTTGGTAAGGATTTTCTTTATATTTCCTTTGTATTGGAACAAAATTCTTCATAAAGTTCCTGAATTTATACCTTTAATGGGTGAAATTCCATACTGAATTCACATCACAACTACAGTTTGGCTCAGAAATATACATTTGGATGCAAAATGGGCACTTGCTCTTGGCCCCCTGACAGCCAGTAAGCTCTGATGCCACCCACTGGCCCGATCATCCTTTAAAGCATTTGGATTGTCAATTATTTTTCCTTAACCGTAGTTCCAGCACGACTGCTGGAAACTTTCACTAAGCAGATGGTAAGGGCTGTGCTACTTTTAGTTAGTTTAGCTGCAATGTGTTTGCAAGATCTGCATGCTATGCATGCTTTACAAATCTGATTCAGATTGGCCCTGCTTAATTTAATCAGTAATGCAAAGACAACTGCTTACTATAGTTGCCTTGACTCTAGCTACAGGTTTTATCTGCTAAAGTAGTAATTTTAGGTCTTGGGGGAAAAACAAGGAGGTAAACAACAATTATACAGATGGAGAGGGAAGACTTTCCAGCTGAAACTCCCATCTATTTTCCCACTTCACTTAGCTTAGGAAACTATCAGTAAAGCACACCTATACTACTTCTCTCTAAAACTGAGCTTGGCTTTAAACATTAGCCATCTTCCCGACTGTCTGCTTTCACAGCATAACTTGAAGATAGTTTCTTGGGGCTGCTGCACTTTGCACTTCCTTTTGTTTTATTTTGGTGGTGTCCCTGCTTAATTTTAACTGGGTTTAGGGATGAAAATATACAAATCTGAATCTCTGGTGTGTCTGTAAGAAGTGTGGAAGACAAGGTTTGCTATTTAACGAAAAAAGAAAGGAGATTTCTTAGCAGATATCCCCACTGATTCTTAAGCGATAGAGCACAGTTTCCCCAGACTGCCTGTTGTCAGCAGAAATACCTAGGCAGGAAATTCCTCAAGCTCTCTGAGCCATGCATTACACAGGTGCACTGTAAGCACTAGAAGAGCAATTATCAAGCACCAGAAAGGCAATGCCAAACTTTTCTGCACCTCTCTTGAGACAGGAGAGCATGGTGTGTGGCTCCTGAAGATTTCAGTCAGATGCCTTTGCTCATCCTCCTTTTCTGGCTTGTCAGCAACCACACGTACCACCACTTATGCAGTGTTTTACCATCTGTCTTGCACAAAATTTCACCCTGAATTTTTAGGAATCACATGGGTTGTTGATGAGGTTTCTGTCTTTTTCAGCTTCTATCTCCCTCCTGTCAAGTATTTTTTTTTTAGTTAAATAATACTGGACAGTGTACACAAGCAATTATCCATACAACTTTGGTACATGCAAATTTAAGATCACATCCACAGTGGAGAGGAAGTCAAGTTTAATCATCACTACTGAAATGTGTGAAGTGTGGGTTCAACAATTGGTTTTGGACAATAAACCACATGATTTTTTTGTGTGGTTGGCTTTCCTGGGCCAGGGCTTGAGCCTAGCTGAAGCTTTAATAAACGACAAAGCTTTTGTGTGAAAGGCCATCTCCTTATTTCTGAGTCTTTTGCCCTGCTCTGATCCTTCATCACAGATGAAGACTGCATTACCCATCATTCTGAGACTTCACTCCATTGAAGGCACAGCTTCAAAGACAGCTTTGGCTGTCTTTAGTGACTTAATACAACTAACGAGAAGGATATGTGACTTCCCAAAGACTCAGCGGCAAATAAGTTAAGGAAAGTAAGTTTGGCTCTCCAGTTCTTGAGGTTGTTTTGTATCCTGCTGCTTCTAATAATTGCATTCATTCTCACCTGGCCTTACCACATCACCCAGCAGTTAGCCACTGCAACCTGATTAACTAAACTTTTAGCTACAGCAGTGTCCATAGGATTTTTATTAATAGTTAATTCCTATGGCAAAAAGTGAATCAAGCTGAAATTTCCCCAAGGGAATTTAAGAAGCAGTCCTGCATGTAAGCGAAGTCATACCAAATGCTAATGGAACAGCATTTGAAACCAAAGGGAGAATCAAATGCCTTGAGCCATTTTGTCATCCGAGGTACACAGGTGTAAATATAAAAGGTCTCTGATTTAGATTAATAGGCATCACAGGTGTGTAAATGACCTCTGAGTTTGGCACATTGTAGAAATTAGTTGTTCTTAGACTTTAAGTATCCTAAAGTGTGACTTTGCAACACAGAAAATACTGTTCTTAATTCCCTAAAAAACCCTTCATGTCCTTTAAAAATAAGTTAGAAGATAAACTTTACAATGAACATTAATGATCTGAGGTTATTTACTTGGAAAAGTCTTGCTTCAGGATTCACTATAGATAAGAAATACTACCAAAAATATGTAAAAAGAGAACAAAAGCACCAGACTGTCTTCTCATCTTTCTTAGGCTGCACTGGTGTGCTCCTACAGCTCTCAGGAGTGGTATTTTGGTTTATCTAGGCACATATGTCTTTACAAGCTTCTCCTCTTGCAGTAACTGCAGGTCCTTCACAAATGAAAGCATCCAACAGCTTATACTTTTAAACATAATGGGCTAGAATTGCACATAGGCAACTCAAACTAAATTTTACCGCCTGTAATACACTAAATGCATGCTGTCTTTTGCCTGAATATATGTATATTATCCCTTTATTTTTACTTTGGAATATTCTCAGCTCAGGACACACATGAGTTTCTGGGCTTTACCTCACTACTCCTCTAAACTTAAGGGAAAAAGATCCTCAGCTCACTGACAGCAAGTACCCAAAACAAGGACTCTTCCCCCAAAAGAGCTATTGAATTACGTAACTTTTAGTCTGCAAGGCACCATACCACCTCTCCATGAGGAAAAAACAAACCACTGCAACAGTCAAGATGCTGCAGAAAGGTTTCTGTGATTCAGCCATAGCCTACCTTAAAACTGTTTACATACACACAGGCAAACACACGCAGAGGTACATGTTTCTTGCCCTTTTCACTTTCCAGCTGCAAGTTAATGGGTGTGAGAACAATGTCAATATGTGCCACTTTAAGAACAATCTTTTATGTAACCCAGATTAAAATTTAACTGGCCTGTTTCACTGTTCAGTATGTGCAGCCTTTTCAACAGGATCTGATTAAAGATCAGGTTTGCTGGAACTTGTTTTCAAAGCACTTACAAAAACAGCTTCCCTGCCACTGGCATTTGGAGCAAAACAGATCACAGAACAAAATGTAAAATCTGCAGCATTTGAGAATGAAGCATAGTTGTAGTTTGGGCATGCTTAGTATAGTTTTATACATGCAATAAATAAAAAAGGCCAAAAAGCGGCTGGAAGGATTTGTGGTACAAATGTCCGTCACTAATTTTGCTTCAGCTGCACTATAATGCTAGCTCACCTTCCAGTCCTGTAGGCAACCGCTTTGCCAGCCTGCCAACTGCAAATAGCTGTCAACTGGTAAAGGATGCCTACAGCAGGCTGGAAGTGTGATTGACAAACCTTACTCAGCTCTATATTCTCAAAATTGACTCTTATTACCAAGAAAGTTCAGTCCTCCAAGCCGTAGCTGGGGAACTGGCATGGGTGGGAGAAGGAAGGCTGCAAAATTTTCATTTAAATAGTGGAGAAACACATGATTGACCTTCAGCACTGATAAATCTCTTACCTTGCTTCAACATATGCCTCTCACGTACTCACAGGGAAATGTAAATTTCTATAGAAAGCTGGTAGGTAATGGTATCCTGGGTGCTCTGTAAATGCATGCAAGCCTCAAAGACAACCCATGCATCTCTTGATAATAGGTTTTCATTTCTGCAAGAAACGGCTCACTGGTTAAAAAAGTTCACAGGTGGGGAGTTTCTGCAAGATTCTGTCAATGATAACCAAGACTGCGATCCTTGAAGTCTCTGTGCCTGAGATGAAATATGGCTATAGTAAATAAGCTGCAGGACAGCTGCATAATTTGATATCAGTCTGTTGAATGTAGTTTAGAAGCAAGCAACAAGAACCACATGCCCCAAGCTGATAATGAATCTAACCTTCAAGACAAGCATTTTGTATTTAAAGCACATTATGTAGAAGCTTGTGGCCCTCAATGAAGATCAAAAGAAGGCTGGAATACTTCTGTTACTTTTATCACACTTTCATTGTTGTTTGGGAATATATCAGTGCAGACATTTTAAATATATCAGAAGTTAAAATAAATTTCTCCTGATTTAACAATTTCCATTAGACTGTTGATCAGAGCTAAACACAAACCACAGACGCCAGTGGTTGTTAGTTTTGGAGCGCTCGAGTTCCTTTAAATCTACACTACTGGTTGAGACTTACCTTGATTCTCTGGTGCTATCTAGCGGCTAGTACTGAAAATGATTAATGGGTAGAAACGCAGCTGCACAAAAGTGAGCATCTACGGACAAATTTGGACCATGGCTAGTCTTGCTTCAGCGTGCGCATGTGGGGCTGGGTATTACAGACAAATAGCCTCTCCCACAAAGCCTCAGCATCTCCAAGCTCCCAAAGTGAGTGTCAAAGCTGAAAGCAGCAGCTGACTGTATACAGCTTTTATTTATTTATTTATTTATTTTTCTTTTGCCCCAAAATGCCAAGGAAACACTCATGCAGGCAGCATTACATGGGTTGCTAGTAACCACTTCCAGGCTTATTTGTGCCTAAATTGATGAATACTTTCCCCTTCCTCTTCCCACTCACCTTGGAACTGGAAGTTCAGACTAGGGGAGTTCCAGCCGCCTTTCATTACAGAGACACGCAAACAGGCTTCTTGGTGCCAGCAAATACCTTTGTCTCCTTACTGCCTGCTGCCTGAGATTTTTTCTTAGTTCATCTCCTCCTTGACATTGAGAAGGAAACCAGTCTACATCAGGGTTGCCACTTTGGTCTTGGCCGAACAAGTTTGATAGCTTGGCCAACAGATTTAAACTCATGTCTGAGGGTCAATAATATATTTGGATACTTAAGTTCAAATTATCAACTGAGTGAAAATGAGGGCTGTTATAAATTGAGGGAATAAAACCCAGGAGCCAATTTAGAATTTAAGTGATTCATAAAATCTATTAAATTTAGCAAGCGGCTGAGTAAGCAAAACAGCGCTGGGCAGCGGGGAGCAGCTCTCGCCAAGGAGTGCTCATACCACAGCTGCACCCGTGCTCGGGCAGATACCTTGGTTATATGCAAAGAAAGTCACATATTCATTAGATGCTTATAATATTCATGAGCTATCCTAAAAAGGTACTCAGTTCCGGTGGTCGGCTGCTCCTCCTCTTGACACCTGCGCAGTGCCTCCTGGTGGTCTTGGGCAGGGGTCTTCAGAGATGAAGGCCATAGGTCTTCCTCACGATGAACTTTTACCTTGGTTCAAAAACTAGTTGCTCTCAGCACATTTCGTAAGATATCTTTGTCCTTGAATTCCACAGGGGCCTTTCATCACCAGATGGTCCTTGTTAGATACCTTTATCACTAGTGTTCTTGTCAATTATTCTTGTTTTTATATACTCTTACAGTGAGTCCATTCTGGTAGCCTTTGTTCTTTTTGCAGCTGGTGCTAGACAGCTCCCCCTGTGTACAAGCCTGACCTTGGTGCCGGGGAAGACTATGTTTGCTTAACAGGATATTGTAGCCTAAACAACTTCATCTCTAGCACAGCATAAAATTTGATTAACAAATTCTATATGCCGTCTATTACAAGGGCGGTTCCTTTTTACAAAAGGAACAGTCCTATGAACATGAGATCTTTGATGTGAGCCTAAATATAAAGCTTTTCGCAGTGAGTGACTCTCTGTTAAAAGGCACTGAAGTACAAATCTGCTTGCCTGACTGGAAGTCACAGGGAGTCTGCTGCCTTCCAGGAGCTAAAGTTTGGGATGTAGCTAAGTGGGTTACCTTGACTAGTTAGGAGTATAGATTACTATCCATTGTTATTCTTTCACATGGGCACAAATAGCACTGCAACCTGTAATAATCAAGAAAGACCAGAGAGCTTTGGGGCTACAAGTGAAAAACTTTAAGGCCCAAGTTATATTTTCCTCCCTTTTACCAGCTGGAGACATGGGGGTAGCCAGAAACAGGCATATAGAACATACCGACCTCTGGCCACTTGACTGGTGTTGTAAAGGTTTTAATTTTTATCACAATGGAATGTTCTATTCTGACTATAACCTGTTAGGGAGGGAGGCGATTCATCTGTCCCAAAAGGGCAAAGAGATCTTTGGCAGCAGACTGGCTTAGTCAGGCAATACTTAAGCCATTACATCCAACTGGGGAGTAAGCTTGGCCAGAGTAATAACAAAGGTACCTGTGTCATATGGCAAGATAAGGATCAGAAGGTCTTCCACCCTTCTAGGTCAAGGTCTTACAGAAACAAGCCAGGGGCTCCTGTGGTAGTAGAACCCAGCAGAGAAACATCAGTGAAACACCTCAAGGGAATTAAAGGGTGTTCCTCTAAGGTGACATGGCCGACAGCCAAGCTGAAGTGCCTCCACATGAACATACACAGAATGGGCAACAAACAGGAGTTGCAAGTGATTGTGCTGCTGGAAAGCTATGACATAGTGGCAGTTACTGAAACTTGGCAGGATGAATCCCGTGACTGGATTGTGGCTGTCGATGGCTACAGGCTGTTCAGAAGGGACACGTGAGGAAAGAGGAGTGGAGGTGTTGCCCTGTATGTTAAAAAATTGATAGAGTGTGAAGAGATGCCTTTCAAGAAGAGCCAAGAGCAAGCTGAAAGCTTATGTGTAGGAATTAGAGACCAAGGCAACAAGGGGAACCTTGTGGTTAGTGCTTACTACAGGCTGCCTGATCAAGGGGAACCTACTAATTAAGCCTTTTTCCTCCAGCCACAGGAGACACTGAAATTGCAGGCTCTCATCCTGCTGGGGGATTATAGCCAACCCAACATCTGCTGGAAAAGTAATACTGTGAGTTGCAGGCAATCCAGGAGACTGCTGGAGTGCCTCGATGGTAACTTCTTAAGCCAGGAAACAGAGAGCCCCACCCGAGGGGATGTGGTACTGGACCTGATGGTCACCAGTGCAGGTATGTCAAGACTGGAGACAGCCTGGGCTTCAGTGATCATGCACCGGAAGAGTTCACGGTCTTAAAGGGTACGAGTCAGATAAGCAGCACAGTCAAGACTCAGCATTTCAGGAAAGCAAACTTCCAGCTCCTCAAGTAGTTAGTCAACAGGACCCCCTCAGAAACAGTCCTCAGGGATATGGGAGCAGAACTGAGCTGGCAGATCGTTAAGGAGAGCACAAGAGCTCTCTATTCCCAGGTGTAAGAAATCAAGTAAGGCTGAGTTGAGACTTTCTGGGCAAATTAAAAGGCAAGAAGGAACTGCACAGGCAGTGGAAGCAGGGACAGATATCCTGCCTGGTTGTGCAGGGATGAGGTCACGAAGGCCAAGACACGCCTGGAGCTGAACTTGGCAAAGGATGTGAAGAATAACAAGAAAGGCTTCTACAGGTATGTTAACCAGAAAAGGAAGGTTAAAGAAAGCATATAACCCCACAATGAGCAAGAATGGCAAGCTAGTAACAACCAGTGAGGAGAAAGATGAGGTTCTCAACTTTTCTAGATCGATCTTTGTGGGCAACCTTTCTCCTCACATCTCCCCAGCTGAAGGACTACAAGACAGGGACGATGGAGACAAAGTCCCTCTCACTGTAAGTGAAGACAAGGTTTGTGACCGCCTGAGGGACCTGAACACACATTAGTCTATGGGACCTGGTGAGGTGCATCCCAGAGTCTTGAGGGAACTGGTTGTGTAGTTGCCAAGACACTCTCCACGATATTTGAACAGTAATGGCAGTCAAGTGAAGTCCCTGCTGACTGGAAGAAGTGAGACATTACACCAATCTTAAAAAAGGGTAGAAAGGAAGATCCCAGGAACTACTGAGCGGTCCGCCTCACCTCTGTACCTGGGAAGATCATGAAACAGATCCTACCAGAAGTACTGCTAAGTCACATGGAGGACAGGGAGGTGATTCAAGACAGCCTTGGCTTCACCAAGGGCAGGTCGTCCCTGAGCAACCAAGTTGCTTTCAGTGGTGGAGTAACTACGTCCATGTTCAAGACAAGAGCAGTGGTTGTCATCTATCTGCAAGGCCTTTGATATAGTCTACCCCAACACCCTTCTCTTCAGGTTGGAGAGATACAGATTTGATGGACTGACTGTTCAGTGGATAAGGAATTGGCTAGATGGTCAAAGAATTGGCTGGACGGTCACAGAATTGGCTGGACGGTCACATCCAGCTCAATGGCTCAATGTCCAGATATAGATGGTTGACAAGTGGCATCTCTTAGGGGTCCATACTGAGACCAGTGCTGTTTAACATCTTCATCAATGAGATAGACAATGGGATCGAGTGCACCCTCAGCAAATTTGCAGGTGACATCAAGCCAAGTGGTGTAGTCAACATGCTGGAGGGACAGGAAGTCCTCCAGAGGAACCTGGATAAGCTGTGGAGAAGTGGGCCCGTGTGAAACTCATGAGGTGCAACAAGGCCAAGTGCAAGGTCCTGCGCCTGGGTTGGGCAATTCACATTATCAGTACAGGCTAGAGGATGATGTGATAGAGAGCAGCCCTGAGGCAAAGGACTCCAGGGTAGTGGTGGACAAAAAGCTGGACATGAGCCAGCAATACACACTTGCAGCCCAGAAGGCCAAAATTCATCCTAAGCTGCATCAAAAGAAGTGTGGTCAGCAGGTCGTGAGAGGTGGTTCTGTCCTACTCTTCTCTGGTGAGACCTCAACTGGCATGCTGCATCCAGTTGTGGACAAGCAGAACGTGAAACTTTTCAAGCAGGTCCAGAAGCTGGTGCACTCTGTGAAGACAGGCTGAGAGAGCTGGGGTTATTCAGGCTGGAGAACGCTCCAAGGAAACCTTACAGTGTACTTCCAGGACCTGGAAGGGGCTACAGGAAAGCAGGGCAGAAACTATTTACAAGGGCGTGTAGCGACAGGACAAGGGGCAATGATTTTAAACTAGAGCAGGGTAGATTTTGATATTAGAATAAGTTCTTTTCTATGAGGGTGGTGAAACACTGGAACAAGTTGCCCAGAGAGGTGATGGAGGCCCCATCCCTGTAGATATTCAAGGTCAGCCTTGATGGAGCTCCGAGCAACCTGATCTAAAGATGTCCCTGCTCATTGTATGGGGCTTGGAACTAGGTATCTTCCAGCCTAATGCATTCTATGGTTCTATCCTATGAATCTCAATAATCACAGTGTAATAAAGAAGAACTAGTTAATTCCTCTGCTGCAGTTTTTCCTGACAGTGAAATACATCAAGTATTTAATCCCTTTTTAAAAATCCTTTGAGATCTGTGGATAAAAAAGGAATTGAGTGCCTATTTTAATTTCTTCCATGAAAGAAATAATTATGCCTGGAAGGAAATATCTGCAGGCTAACAATTAGCACTTACACAGTACTATCCTCAACCTACAGATATACATGCGTGCGCACACACACACACGGACAAAGCCTTTGACATCCTTCCCTCACATAGAATGCCCACCTCCAACACACACAAATCAAAAATGGGAGCAGTGGAAGTGCAGACAGGAATGATTTGGCTGCTGTCAAAAGAAGTATTTTTGAAGAGTCTCTGACTTCTTAGGGTAGAAAGAAGAGCATGCCACACAATAGCAAAGTAGTAATGAGTTATTTCTACTAAAAGCAGCTATTCCATAAATCTGCACTTAAAGACAAGGGTACAGCTATATTTTTTTCTTCCAGCTCCAGCAACTGCAATAGAAATAGTAAAGGCCTTTTTCCAGTGGGAAAGAGACTATATACACAGGATTCTGATGGTCAGCTGCCATGTGACATGATCAAAAGCCAAGTTATTCCTAGAGATATAAGACACAAGTTGAAGAGACAGCATGCTTAGTCATAATAGGAAATTCAGCTCAGTTCAGGAGACTCACATCTTGTCTTGAGAAATTTGTTTTCCTGGTCAGGACAGATTTATACCTATTTTAAAGGCTTTTTTACAGACATGCAATTTAACACCTTGGCAATCCCTGCTGTTGTTCAGTGTTGTGAAAGGGGCTGTAAAATCTGCACCAGGAGACAATGTCCACAAACATTTTTGTGAAGTTATTAACACATATACTTGGGTAGAACAATTTCTGACTCTACACTAACAATACATTTGAGTGGATTACTTTTCCTTATGTATAGTTTTTAAAAGGGAAGTAGATGATAGAATCAGAGACAAAGGTAGAACAAATGCAGGTCTTCCACATAATCTTTAAATTAAAGCCAAAAAACATAAGGCTAAATTTAAAAAAAAAACCAGCAAAACAACAAACAAGCAAGCCATAATCAACCAACCGAAAAAAACCTGACTTCTAGGACTGCAGATAAATCACAGAATTGTTGCTGAGGCTGGAAAAGACCTCTGAGATCATCAAGTCCAGCCTATGTCCCAACAGCATCACATCGGCCAGACCACAGCACTAAGTGCCACATCCAGCCTCTCCTTAAACACCTCCAGGGACGGTGACTCCACCACTTCCCTGGGCAGTGCATCCCAGTGCCTGAGCACCTTCTCCGTGATGGTCGCTGAGCCCAAGACAACCTCTGACAACCACATCATCCACCGGCCCTTCCCTGTTTGTAAACAGTAGGTCTAGCAGGGCACTACCCCTGGTAGGCTCACTGACCAGCTGCAGCAGGAAGTTATCACCCACACATTCTAGAGACCTCCTGGACTGCCCTCTCTGCTATGTCGTACTTCCAGCAGACATCTGCTAAGTTGAAGTGCCCCACGAGAACCATTGTTGAAAGAATGCCTCATCAGTGTCTTTATCCCAGTCAGATGGTCTGTAGCAGACTCCCACTAGGATATCAGCCTCATTGGCCTTCCCCTTTATCCCTACCCATAAACACTCCACCTTGGTGTGCCTAACATTGAATTCTAGGCAGTCAAAGCACTCCTTAACATAAAATGCTACCCCACCACCTCTTTCTCCTTCCCTATCTCTTCTAAAGAGCCTGTAGCCATTCTTTATGGCACTCAAATTATGCAAATCATCCCACCACATTTCTGTGAAGGCAATTATATCACGGTTTCTCCCTGGTGCACAATAGCTTCTAACTCTTCCTGTGTATTTGCCATGCTCCAGGCGTTGGCACCTATGCACTTGAGCTGTGGTACAGACATTGCCTCCAACACCGGTCTGTCACCCCAAGTGCTATCCCTAGCACCCTGGGTTTGGCACATACGACGCCGTCTTGATGCTTGTTAATAGAGAAGGTCTTGTGGGGGATGTAACTGTTGGAGGATGTCTTGGACAAAGTGATCATGTAATGATAGAGTT
>NW_009737076.1:0-4764 GCF_000703405.1 Apaloderma vittatum
AAGTGCATGACCCGGCACTTGGCCTACACTTGCAGACTGTGGTGAAGTTTCCCCTTAGTATCTACCCCCACTAGTGAGCTAAATAAATACAACATATTTAGTATTTTGCTTTAGTACATATTTACCATTCCTTTTTTATTGCCATGCATCCACACTTGAATCAGGTGAATGCAAATCTTTTATTTAAGTCTGTCTCGTGTACAGTCCTTTTCAGTTTGAGCAGAAAATCCAACAAGAAAATATAGACCTGCATCTTTTATTCACGTTTATTTTGCAGGGCAATATTCTTAGTGCATCAGAATATACAGGCACTGAGGAGGCCAAGGACTGAACATACCCTGAATCTGAGATGTTAATAGATTGATTTTTTTGTTGGGTTTTTTTTTTTTCCATAGCTGTCATTACTCTAAATCCATTGGGTCTTCTTTCGTCTTCAAGAGGAACAAAGGACATTCCAACTCTCCCCAAGAAACCGAGGTCTTCCAAAGGAAACAAAGAGATAGGCCATGTAAAATGAAAAATCCTCACCTTGCAGGAGCGAGAGAGCCTGCGTGTGTTTGTGTGTGGGGTTGTGCCCTGGTGAATTGTGTGCAGCACTCCCGTGCCAGCACCGCTCGTGTTCCCAGAGCTGGGCGGAGGCAGAGGAATGGGGGAACAGGAGCCAGTGACAGAGGAGGAGTAAAGCCTCTCCCCGCAGCTGTGGCTGGGAAGCACAAAACCGCTGCCTTGGATCTGAGCTCCGTGTCACGTTTGCTTGTGCTGTGTTGGAGCTGGAGACTGCACGCTGCTCTGAGTTCAGGCCATGGCGTGAACCCTGTCCTCTCAGCTGGGACACAGCCCCTGGCTGTGGAAGGCATCCCACATCCCTGTTGTGGTACCTGTGCTCTCATAGGAGGTCCCCATCCCCTTGCCCCTTTTGCGTTAAGGGCTTTGTCTGCCCTTGATGAGAGCCAGAAAATAGTCCTGTAGCAGCAACAGCGCAGGGTCACGTCTGGCTCTGTTACAGTGCTTTCTGCCTGGAAAGCTCAGGGTCCCTTGCCACAATCACCCTTCCAGGTCAAACCTCAATTTAACTGGCACTAAAACCCTAGTTCTGCCTTTCTGTTACATTTATGATTGATAGTGTTTATTTGATTTCTCATCTATCACTGACCTGGGATTGTATTGCAGTACAATGAGCACAGCTATTTATAGATATAGCAGTAAAGGGATTTGGACCCACTCAGTATTTATTTCCAATTACTGTAACATTTTAAATTAGAGTAAATGGGGAAAAAATATTAAAAAGAGTTTTGTAGGCCTGCGTCATTATAGCTAGGTGAAATAAGCCATGGCTGGGGAGAAAAGTCAATGTTCAAATTTCCCTTAAAGGATAGAAAAAGTGAAGAGATATGAGCCAAATGAGAGGCAGCAGGTGCAGTGTCATAGCTTTCTGCCTATGCTTGGGAAACTGCTGCCACAGATGACACATCTGTGTGGGAGTCGAAGGTGCGAAGGCAGCAGAAGATCCAACACAGATTCCTGCAGGGCTTGCTGCTCAGATCCCTGGGGTCTGGGATGTGCTCTGATTGCTGGATTACATGCCTGCACTGCCTTCACTGCTGCAGCTAGTTGGATTAAAACTGGAGTGGGTGGATTTCCAGGCACTACAGCACCCCCTTCACACTGCTCTGCACATACACACACTCTCACACACACACACACACCCCTCCTGTCCTTCATTGCCGCAGCCAGAGCTGTTTGCTTTTGCTGAGAGCACTGCACATACAGGCTGAGTGTCATACCCCACTGGCTCATACCCCACCTGGGCTGATCTTACGATGCAAGAATAGTTAGCTAGGCAATATGGTGTGCATCATTAAAAAAAATAATAATTATTAAAAATAATCGCAGACCTAGTTCAGACACAAGTCTCCCCTGAACTCAGTTGTGGGTTTGGTAGACTGTTGCCTTGCATTGTTTGTGACTGAGCAGGATTAGTGCAAGATGCTGCTTTTTCTATGGGTTTGTCTTGTTTTGTTGTTTTAATACACATCTGCACTTAGAGATGTCTTTGTCTCTCAGTTCCTTTCCAGCCTATGTACCTCTTGGTACTACACAGCAGTAAACAAGTGCCTGTTGTTCAAATGTTCAACTTTCCCTATTGTTCTAGCCAATTTATTGATAACAGTTTGAGAAAACAAGTCAAGAGAGAGGCTTATAATGTTGGTTTCTAAGAGCCATAGCAAGTGTTATATTTGCACTTCTGACTTGTTGTCTTTTATTGCATAATATAATGTGAAGAAGCCAAGTACTTTGTTATATGAGTAGAAAATACTTGTGCCCACAATTTAACCCTTCAAGAAATGTATAAGAATCAAAGTGCAATTCATAGAGCTTTTCAAATTATTGAAGGCATTGTAGTGCCACGATTCGTGTAGTTTGACAGTGAGCTGATTGTAAAATGTATCTTTAATACTTTAAATACTGACTTAATACTTTTAACTGACTTTTCTTTACACAGCGATTTACAGAGGCATAACATTATCAGCCTGCTTGTAAATTAGATAGTATAACTATAATAGAGACCATGAAGAGGCTTGAGTCTTCGACTGAATGTTATCACTCTATGTGTCAATAATGACTTTAATTGAGCAGACATTACCAGTGAGCATCTTACGGCCGGTGAAGACATTTTTTCTTACTCATTTCTTTAAATATCTCAGTCAAATTATGCAGACAAAATTACATCTTAGCCCATTGCATAAAATGTGAATAAATAATTAAGGAGTTAAATGAAATATTTGTGTTGAGAACAGAAAGAGTCATGGCTGCTGTTAAAGTAAAATATACTCTCATTTTCAAATCTTGTGGAAAAAAATAGAAAGCATTTTTTGAAGTTCGATCCTATTGGTATATTTTTAGCACGAGGTACAACTTTAACACGTCTCATCAGATTAATTAGCTATTTACTGTTTAAATCGTGGTGAAAGTATCTTAAAACTTCTTTTGTGCTCTTATCTCTTTTTAAGGAGCACATTTATACACAAATTGCTTGGCATCTCTGTATCAAGGCTTTGATCTCCTGCACTATCAATTGTTGGCTCAGGTACAAGAGACTGCAAAGTATACAAAGCTGTCTGCTCTAGACTCCAGTTGAAATAAAAAAGGAGGCTGTTTATACACAGCCACTCATTAGCTAAGTCAGTCAATATTTACATATTGCAAGTATAATGACTTCTTTATGTTAGATAAATTATTTGATTCAATCTCTATGAAAATTCCTTTCAAGAGACTAACGTTTACAAATAAATAACTTTGAGTTCCATAAATAGAATCACAGCCAGAATATGATCCTTTTCTTCCTTTTCTTTTTTATCCCAACTACCTGCTCACCTTTGATAAAGCATTAAGGAGTGTCTTATGATTGATACATAAGGCCATTTATGGGGTTTTTAAATGTCCTCAAACTGGCCAACTAGGTTTTTTGTTGTGTTACATATATTTTCCAAGTTTTCTGTTAAAGCCATATGCTATAGCCTTGTTACAAACATCATCTGAGAATTAAAGTTCCAGCCTACAGGACCTGCCAGTTGCTGGCTTTGTCAGGACGTGTCTTGCTGACAGAAATTCACGTAAGGCATTAGATGACATACAGCTGTTGATGACTTGTTTCTTGATTAACGCTTCCCAGCAAGTGAGGGCTAGAAGAAAGAGTGCCTTTGTCTATTTGTGCCTCTCTCACTGTTAGGACTTTTTGTTGCTCTTCAGCCCTGACTTGGCCAGTCAAGCCAGCTGTAGGTGGAGGAAGAGCTCAGAGCTCTGCGTCTTCTTATTTTAGTTCTTGAAATGGCACACGAATGTCATGACTGCAGATGATTAAAACAATAAACAAGACAATAGCAGCATCTCTCGGAAAGAACAGGGAATGAGGGGGAAAGGATTTCTGGCTTTATGTATGTAAAAGAAAATACAGATGTGTGTTCATGCATTTTCAGATAAAGGGAGTGTTAAATCTTGAGCTCATGTTATGTTTCCAATAGTCAAAAAATAGTATGGGTTTTGAGGGTTTGAGGCTTTTTGCATTGTTACATTCGGACTGCTTTCAGCATGTGGCTCACAATCTTTTTTTCTTTTTCCATTTGTATATGCCCATAAAGAAAATTATTTTCCTGCTATTTGTATTTCTAGTGAATTTTTGTATAGTCCTGTCATCCTTGTAACATTTCTGTGGTGAATTCTGTTAGTGGCGTTTTTGTCAGAGATGTAAGAGTGCAAGTGACATTATTTGCAGATGTCACTCCTGACAATTCTAGTATTTTTATCTGTTTCTTCGGTGGCTCTAGTAATGGCTGTTATCTTCAGCATTATTACACGCAACAGCTGATTGTATTTGCCATTATTTCCCTAGTGAAAGTCCTTAGCAGTGTGACACTAAAGCTATGTACATCCTGAATGGATAAACAAGGAGTGCTTTCTGTGAGGAATGCAGGTATAGTTTACATTTCCTAATGCAGAGAGGCACATTTCACAGAGAACAGTAGAACAAAAAGTATTTTCCACGTTGTAGTCCTTGAAAGAGGGAGAAGAAAATATTTTTTTTCTCGCTTAACACTGAATCCGCTGTTTGAGGATATTCTTAGCAATTCCACTGATGCCAGTGATTTATTGACACTCAAAAGTTTTATGAGCCACCTATTTTTCATCTTCTGTTGCAATTCATCCACTTGCTGGTATTGCCAGCCCAGGAGCGGGCTCAATATATTCATCAATGACCTGGATGTG
>NW_009737077.1:0-291 GCF_000703405.1 Apaloderma vittatum
TGGAGAGCTGCCCAGCAGAAAAAGACCTGGGTATGTCGGTCAGCAGTCGTCTAAACAGGAGCCAGCAGTGTGGCCCGGTGGCCAAGGAGGCCAACAGCATCCTAGGCTGTGTCAGGAATAGTGTGTCCAGCAGGACAAGGACAGTCACTGTCCCCCTGTACTGCTGTGTTCAGTTTTGGGTGCCTCAGTGCAAGAAAGTCATTGAGGTGCTGGGACATGTGCCAAGAAGGACACTCGCCCCCAGGGGTATTTCTAAGGCTGGAGGCGAAGTTGCAGCCGCTGGAGGGGCAC
>NW_009737077.1:357-999 GCF_000703405.1 Apaloderma vittatum
CTTTTCTGCCTCTGAGCCACCTCAGGCCCTCCATCAGACAACCCTGGGCCCGTGTGTCTTGGGCCCTGCTGTCCCAGCTGTCGTGTCTCTCCCATGCAACCCTGTTGAACCCTTTCTCTCCCTCCTCCTCCTCCTCCAGGCCATGCCTCTGGGCATCATCTACACCCTGACCTTCCTGATCTTCTTGCAATGCGTGGTGAGGGTGGGTAACTGGACAGAGAACGTGCAAGACCTCCTGCGGCAGCAAGAGGGGCAGGATCTTTGGGAGATGGAGCAGAGGAGCCAGGAGCCACGTGTCCTCCAGCATTGGTTGTTTCGGGTCGTAGCTGAAGCCCTGTTTGTGCTTTTTGCTCTCTACTGGCAGCCCAGGCATATTGATGATTACTTTTGAGAGTGGCAGCACCACTTTGAGAGTGGAGACCACCCACCAACCCCTTTTTCCTTTGATGTTTTATCCTTAGCTGTTGTGTTGTGTGTTCATTCAATTAAAAGATTTTGTTCATCTCTTGTGTGTGTGCTTCAATTACATCACTACCTAAACGTTACTTTACTGTGTTATTTTTTGTTACTGAGACATTGTCACAATTCTCCTCACATGTAAGGATGAAAAGGATTTACAAGAAGTATTCTACTGCCCACTTA
>NW_009737078.1:0-488 GCF_000703405.1 Apaloderma vittatum
GAGGCGACTCCTCTGGATGAGAGCATGACCTGAGCTGTGCCTGTCCTGTGCTCACCACACAGTCAACATTATGTAAGCACCAAGGATACCTTCGTGCACGGATTAGGAGAAGGATTGCCCAAGTTTAAGGCACTATGCCGCTTAGTTTGGGAGAACACGTGAAAACACAGGGGCAAGCCGCATGCAGTACTGCCTCGCCAGCATCTGCTAACTGCGAGTGATCAGGTGATACCGCGGGGCCGCGGCGTCTACCCACACCCCGTTCACCACTGCACCCGTCTTGCTCCCAGAGCAGCAGCAAAGGAAAACAAACAAACCTCGGACATCACATTTTGCTGGTTGGAGAAGCGTGTTTTAACTGACGGAGCAGTTTCTAAAGAATCACTAGGGATTTAGCAGATGATATTTCAAATCTGAGCCGCATTTTCTGCCTTCGGAGAAGTCAGTCACTAAAGACACATTAGCACAGTACCACGTATGGACAAGCC
>NW_009737079.1:0-5401 GCF_000703405.1 Apaloderma vittatum
AGGCAGGTCACCTGATCATAGAAGGAGATCACCTCCTGCTTTGTTTTCCTTGGATACAGGACACCGACAAGAAAGGAGGGCAGCTGTGCAATTACACCCGTGAAGTTTCTGGAGCGCAAGTTTTCTTGCCTGCCCAGGTCTGCGGTTCGAGATTTCCCACCCTGGCACCCCCAGCCTTCCCACATCCCACGTGAAATATCCCTGCCGAGCGACATCGGCGCCGTGCCACGGGACTGCCTCCCTTTAGTGACAGACAGGTGATCCCCCGGGAACCAGCTAACTTGTATATTCTTTCAGAAACTCTAGCAGAGCGATACCAACTGAAAGGCAGTAAGGTTTCAATACTCAGGCGCACATTGTGGGTATTCATGCCCAGGGAAGAGAATCCTTTTTTCAAAAAATGTCATCACCAATCTCAACTACATGTTTGTAACTTGCTGCCTGAGGTGTGACATTTCTTCCATCTAACTACACATTCAATTAACCTCATTAGTTATGAACACTCAGATCTGAAGTAGTAAAACCATTTATGTCGAAGTACTTCCTTAACCTAACTCCCATACAACCATAAAGACATCCAGCTGGATTCCTGAAAAGTAACAAACGTACTTTGAACCCATTTCAGAGTGATAAAATTACGATACAGACTCCAAAAGTCATTTTGAAAGTTGACAGAAAAAAAAAAATCCCAAACCAAAAACTTTCAGGAGGCAACCAGACTCAGAGGAGAAGCAGTGATTTGCACTCCTAGGGCAAGACAACGAGAAATAACACAGGGTCGTAAACATTTAGTGCAACACGGGAGAATTCTGTAGGTTATGTAAACTGTGAGGTTTTAGTTCACTTGCAGGAAGTCCCAACATTGTCCAAACAGAGAAATTATTTCTGCACCTAAGTAACTATAGTGCTGACTTCGCATTATGAGATTGATTTATCATTCCCCAGTTAATTAGGTATAGTTTTGACAATGAAATTACTGGTATCACATTTAAAAAAAACCTAATGAATCCTTAAATAACCTTGAAGAAGTTAACACAATAACATCCTCCACATACCAAACCTCAGAGTAATAAAAATAACACGTGCCCAAGAAACAGGAAACATGGTTTATGTATCCGAAAAGCAACTATTCCTAGAAGCAGTCAGAAAGGATAGAAGAAAGCGAGGGAGAGAGTTTTACTTATTCACAGCGATAGAGCGGGAATAAAACCAAGATGACACCGGTTCAGAGGAAAAGCAAATGAGCATTAGTAGAGCAAGCAGTTTTCTTGTTCACATCTAGGTAATTCTGTCACACTGTGAATGGGGCAAACTAAAAATCTGATGTGATAGCCTAACTTACAAGACAACATCCAAAACAGGTCTGTCATCACAGGGAATAAATTTCTAGGCAAAAAGAAATTAAGGTTGCTGACCTTTCTCAGATTAGGAGGCGTATTTTGAAAAATGGCCCCTTTTGGCTCTGGTGAACCAGAACGTTTCAGGCCACCAAGTCAAGCAAAGGCTTGACTTTAGGTCAAACTCGAGCCACAACAGACAGGATCTGTCCATTCTACTTGATCTTCCTTACTATGCATTCCCTAAATATCTTGAGATGGCATCAGAAAAATGAATACAACCTTTAAGTCTCAAATTTTAAAATGGAATGAATTCACATTTTTTAACTTGCTGTTTGATCAAAGACAAGAATTAAGCTTTCTAATGTATCTTCCTACATATCACAGACCACTGGATCTCCTCGAGCTGCTGTGCCATCAGTAACACGGAGCTATCTTGTAGCCGAGGATAGGAAGAGGTTGCCACGCAATTTCAGAATGAAGGGATTGTCAGCAAGGACCATGAACACATTTGCTCCCATCAAAAAGCAGGCAGATGGACTTGCTGACCTCAAGGCTGTTCAGAGCTGAAAATACAGAGCGTAACTCTGCAGAGAAATTTAAAACAAGCATTCATTCTGTCCAAACTGAAGGTATCAACTCGTGATTATTGCACCCTCACTTTAAAAAAAAAAAAAGTCTATTTCCACTTTGAGTTTTTTCAGCTTTCAGTACTAAGCTCTCGATGTGTTCAAATTCAAGAAGAAAACATTTATCACCAGGATCTTCTCACAGAGTGGCTGGGGTGGGAAAAGACCTCTGGAAATTACCTCGTCCATTCCCAACCGCTCAAAGTCAGGGCAAACAGAGCAGGATGCCTATGGCTATGTCCAATTAAGATTTTAATATCTCAAATGAAGGACACTCCACAACCTGAGAGACCTGTTCCAGCATCTGATCATCCTCACTGAAAAAAAAAAAAAAAAAATCTTCTGTTTAAATGGAATTTCTTGTGTTTGAGTTTGCACCCATTGCTTTTTGACCTGTCACTGGCCAGCACTGAAAATAGCCCAGCCCCATCTTCTTCGCTCCCTCCCATCAGATGTTTCTACACCTTCCCTTCTCCAGGATCAGCAGTCTCAGCCCTCTCAGCCTCTCCTTGTGTCTCAGATGCTCACCTTAATCACCATGGTGGCCCTTCCCTGGACCTGCCCCAGTACACCCATGTCTCTCGCACCTGGGGAGCCCAGCACCGGACCCAGCACCCCAGGGGAGTCTCTCCAGGGCTGAGCAGAAGGGAAGGATCCCCTCCCTCAACCTGCTGGCAAGGCAACGCTTAACGCTGCCGCAGAGCTATCAGTGGTCTTGGCCATAAGTCCATCGGGACCCCCAGGGCTTTTTTTTTTTTTTTAATCCTGCCAGGCTGCTTTCCAGCAGGTCGGCCCCAGCCCACTCCATGCCTGGGGCTGTTCCTCCCCAGGGGCAGGACTGGGCACTTGTGTTTGCTGAACTTCGCAAGGTTCCTGCCAGCCCATTCCTCCAGCCTGTCCAGGCCGCTCTGGATGGCAGCACAGCTGTATCAACCAGTCCTCCTCATTCTGTATCTTGTGTGTCAGTCAAGTCACCCCTTAATATTAAATTCCTAAGCAAATTATGACTGAAGTTGCACTGCAGGGCATTTCCTTCAGACCTCAGATAACGTTTGCTGCTCCGTCTAACATCATCTTCCATTTCCACCATTTCATTTTCCCTTTCCAAGTACCAGCACTGAATTGTGCGTGTGTTATTTTCAGTGCCAGCTGCACCAACACTGTTCACCGGGGCAAAAGCATCATGGTTTTTTTTTGCACGTGCCCAGATACAAACCCCGGTCGGTGCCGACGCTCCCGGGCATCGCGCTGGAAGCTGGCGTGCAGTCGCTTGTCCACTACAGGCTTCCCAGAAGTGCTGCTCTCCAGGAGACAGGCCCTCTTTCGTAAGGCACAACTTGCAGTCCCAGTTCTCTGGCACTCAGCTTTGCCTTGGGCTGCGTTAAAGATGCTTTTGAACCTGCCTACAGAGCAAGTGGTGAGAGCTCCATTATCATTTTCCATTCCACTCACCATTTCTATCACTAACAGGAGGCTTTTTTTTTTTTTTTTTTACTTCTGGGGCAGTGATGAAAGCACTTCCTAATGCTGGGATTAGTGAATACAGCCACTGGAATCAAAAGGACTCTTTTTCCTGTCACTTGGCCAATTTTTAATCCAATGCTACACTGGCAGTTACTTTAAAAAAAAAAAAATCAAAACACTTTAAGAAATCAAACACCTTTTTGATCAGCCTCATTCACATGTCGGACAGGTACGACTTTGGTATCTTTTAGCTTTTCATTGGTGGGGAAGAAAGGCAGGAAAAGAAGAAGGGTGAAGGCAGGAATTGCGGGCTGGTGGATACTGCTGGCAAACATTTTAGGAACACCACAAGCACTTCTTGCAGCGCTGTATACAGAGCTCCTCCATCCTTATAATTGCACGAGGTACTTAAACCCCATGGAAAGGGTTATTTTGAGACTGTTGGGCATCCCAAGTTTTAGGGAAGATTTTTGGATGCCAGAGCAAGACTGGAAGAGCAGAACATTAGCAGAGAGGTAAGAGACGACACCGAAGATGAAAGCAGAAACTCAAGCGTCTATTCATGAGCTTGGATTTCTCTTTATCGCAGCCTGAAGTTCCAAGGAAGCCCATTAGGCTTCTTGCACTGCTGCATTCTCCCTCTTTCCCCCTCTGCTACCTGCCTTGGTGTATCACTGGGCAGTTATTAGAACTATCCTGTAGGCAATGGACAGCAAAAAGGGGTTTTCCAGAAGCCTGGAGAAGCCTTCCAGTGGAATGTAGCAGTAAAATATTGCCTATTAAAGGCTGCACTAAAAATTCCTTTCTTTAAATAGATTTCTTCTCCCTTCAAAATCATCTAACTCAATTCAGGCTCATGGATTCTTCTACAAATGAATCTTCATGTGTTTCGAAGATAAATGACCATGTGATTTAACCATGTCTTCTTCACAAAACCCCCTAACTTTGTCTCTTATGAGCAGTACACCTTGATCCTTTTCATTTTCAAATGTAGTCCCACTTATGAGTCATCTTTCCCTCCTCACACACACACACACACATTTTTCAGTCTCTCCTTTTCCTCTTGTTTTAGTAAAAGCTGTAGGTAGGGCAAATTAAAATAGCAAGTTTCACAACTGGACATGAGACATCCTTAAATTTAGATCAAATAAGCCCTTTCAAAGTACATGGGATCTTGCCATCCAGACAGATTTCTAGAAGCTATGTATAATTATGGAAAGGAATCAGATCAAAAATAGCTTCTGTACGATGGTCTTTCTCAACTGTATATGGATAGAAACAAGGACAGCCTTATTCTCTTAACAGCAGGAGGAAGGGTAACACAACTGAGGGCAGCCGTGGGAAGTCCCCACCAGCCTGTAGCCTTCCTAGGAAAAAAAAAAAAAAATCCATTTTTTTTTACATTATTTTTTTTCCAACTTTAATTCCAAGCTCTATCAAACTGTAAAGCCAAGATTACCCAAGAGAAAATTCAACTACATTTCATTATTTCATTATCTGAGACTGCAAGTTCTTATCCAAGGTAAAGCAACAGCACTTGAAAGTCTTGGAAGAAACCTGCTTTGCAGTCATTGGTCTGTCTTGGAAGCATAAAACAAACAAATAAACAAAAAAAAAACCAAACACAAAACCCCCCCACAAAATTCAACAATCCAAAAACCTGTCGTCTTGTCTTAACATCCATAACTTCTACCTCTTCAACAGGCGCCTGTTGATGTCAGCAATGAGAGTCTTCTCACTCCCGACGTCCCTCCCACGCTTGGCCCTGGCACGAAGCCCTCCCGCGCTCTCTCTGCTAACTTGGAACAAGTTCTGCAGCCTGGTCCTACACTTTCCACAGCAAACTGGAAATTTTGTGTCCGCTTCAGGTAAATAAATACCTTCTATTGAATTAAATACAAGAAAGTAAATATGGCAGAGATACAGCATTCCTTGTGTAGAACGGCGAATTCCAAAATAAATAGGAATGCC
>NW_009737079.1:5432-19177 GCF_000703405.1 Apaloderma vittatum
TAGCTCTCACATTTCACTATCCTGCAAACGTTTCCATGCACAATGGTGCTAAAGAAAGTACAGGGAGAAAGATGAAAATTCTGGCAGCTCCTATGGGGAGAGTGAAGGCTTCTGGTAAGGAAGGACACAAACACATATGAGGTTTTTTTCACTGAAGTAATCAACAACAAAATAGTTATGTTTGAAATTAGGCAACAGATTAAAATAATAGCTCTTATCTTGCAGCTCTATTAGTTACAAGCTGTGTTGAGTTAGTAACACACTAGTTGAGTTTGTACATGGAGGTTTCCTTACAACCACAGCGATACACCTCCCTTTAAGCTGAAGCCAAAAATCAGCTGTTTTTTGACCACGGTGGTGTGGAATAAGGGTGCTCTCACCACCACTCAGGCTGGCTTTACCTGAGGGGCAGGAAGGAAACTTCGCTGCAAACACCGTCATGAAACTCAGCCTTCCTTGAGGAACTCGGCGCGTGACACTAATCACCATGTACCTGGCCAGAAGCTCCGGAAGCCTTCCTATGTTCAGAACCCTGGCGAGATTAAGACTTGGCTGTAGGCCAAGTAAAAGTCATCCAAATTGCTATCTCCAGGGATTTTGCCTCTCATGCAAGACCAGGGTGCCTTCACTTTCATCTGTGAAAAAAATCAGCTGCGTTTGAGCCCTGCTCAGCACAACCATACCTGTCAAAGCAGCACAGCCAGTCTTGCCTCTGGAGGGATCTCCCAATAGCGACTATTTCGGAGAAGGCCTCCAGGACTGCAAGCTCACTACGTACGTAACTTTCAGGCATGAATTATATTTATATCTTCACCTACTCCGATGCCAGCCATCGGTCTGTAATTAATTCCCAAGGGGCCTGGGAGCCACACGTACTGGGCAGGGGGCAAACACAGCACTGAGAAAACGCAGACGCTCAGATGAAGCATAGATCTCTTTGGCAAATTGGGGCTGTTTTCAGCCACGTTTCCTCCTCCGCACACTCACAAAACCCCTAAATTGTTCCCAAGTTTCCAAGACAGTCATTCCCACGCCACTGAACATAACAGGTCGAGGCCAGGTTGGACGGGGCTTTGAGCAACGTGGTCCGCTGGAAGGTGTCCCTGCCCATGGCATGGAGTTAGAATTGAACAACCTTTAAGGCTTCTTCCAGCACAAACCATTCTACGATCTTATGTTGGTCTGGGGCATGATGGTGAGGAGCAATGGGAAGACCTTAATTCCTCAGTGCCAGACTGCAGATACCCATCACGACTGGGCTGCATTTTGTCTTGGTGCCCACACAAAACCAGCGGCCACCTGAAGGGTCTTGGTATTTAATCCTCTTCTCTATGTCACTGTCTCCAGCAGTACTGAATAGTTTACCAACCGGCAGTAAGAATAGCACATGACTATTGAATTTACTATGCTGAAAGCAAGTCTTATTGTATCTACCCCAAAAGAGCATCTTCAAAGTAGAACAAGGAAGAAACTGGACCCATCAGTCAGTAATCTCGCTCTCTTCTCCCGGCCAGAGCTGCACCCATCAGACACGCCGCAGAAAACAGGGACAACAAAGCTAATCAAATACCACCACCTTTCTTCCTCTCCCTCACTGCCTCTCTTAAGACGGACCACATTTGTGGTTAAATGCACGGAGTCAAACTTCCTATAAGCAGTGTCGGTACAGTTCCGGATTTCCACTGTGGTTCAGCCTTATCACCGCTCTGGAAAGACATGCTGGCGCGTGCTCAAACCGCTGCCCTTGCTTGTTAAGGTGAAAAAAGTTTCATATTGCCACTGTAAAAGGTTCTTATCCGAATCACCCCACTGGGCTGCCTTCTTTAAGGCCTTAAGACTGAATTTAAAAAGAAAAAAAAAAGAAAAATGATTGGACTGCCAGTTGGAATTGCCAGTCTGGATGAAAATGCTTAGTGAAGACACTGACATGTATCTCACCATGCCAGGAGATGCAAGCAGAGAGCCAAACGAGAGCAGCAGAAGCCCAGCTCCTCAGGATCCTCAGGAGACTCCTCATTCCACTCCCGAGAAGGACTCCTGCTCAGCTCTCACAAGCCCCAAGGTTCTACATATATATGTCCTTTCTCTTCTTCCGAGTCATCTGAAGCCTTCAGAAGCTCTTTCACAATCTGAAGCTCACACATCACCGAGACTGCAAAACAGAGAGAGCGAAGCATGCTGGACCCTTTCTTCGAAAAGAAAAATTGGAGGATGATACCGCAACCATGGGATGGCAGTCAAAGTAGACTTAAGAAATTCAGAGTTTCAACTCCACCTCGGAAAGCAATAGGAAGCTAAGTGAAAGCTGAATTTTCTCCACTCCGTGTAGTTACACACAAGAAACGAGTCACGGCCCTGATCAACATTGCTACCCCAAAAATCCATGTGGACACACGACCGGGTGACCTGTACTGACCTGTGCACAAAGATCCCCCTGATGTACCCGTGCTGCTGCATCAGCCCTGGCCTGCCCGCCCATCTCGGTTCAGACTAATACATCTCCCAAATTACACTCCACGTTTCCCCTCAGAGAGGGGCATGCACCTTCCCATTCCCTCGGTTCGAGATACTCTTAACTCAGGCAAGATCGCTGGGGCACTCAAATACAAGGCAAAGCAACAAGAAAGACAAAAAACATCTTCTCCAGCATTCAGGGAGAGAAGAAATACTTGCAAGAAGTTGGTCAGCGTTACTTTGCAGGAAAAGGAACGATCCCTGGGATCTTTATGCCACCACTCTTGTGTCCCTGCACTATTATGCAAAGCTAAAGGAGTTTAAAACTGTCCCAGCTCTGTTGGTTTTTGTTTGGTTTTTTTTTTCCTCCATTTCAACAAGGCGTTGCCATCGAAGGAGTCAACAGGCAAGCTCAAGTATCCGATATTTTTAGCTAGATATACTATCACATCTAACAGATGCCTAGTGTTTCCCCCTGCAAGGTCTTAAGGATATTCTTCCCTTCTCAACTGCCAGTCCAGCAGATTTTCAGGGCTGCTCTTCACACACTCAGGCAACCGAGGTCGTCCTATGCCCGGAGAGCCACATTTCTCCCCTTGGAATGATGCAAAGATCTAAATAGATACAAAGCCTGTCTGGTACAACTGGTGCTGCTTGCCTGCCATGGAGGAAGTAGGGAAGGGTGTTCCAAAACGTCACTGAGGCCATTGGGAGAGCTATAGGGTAGTCAAGAACAAAAACCAGATAAATCTGAAGAGGAAAATAAAAGGGCTGAAATTTTGATCCTCTCTTACCAAACACAGGATGATTCGGTAACTCCTGATTCGCTTTGATGAAGAAATACCTATTTGGGCCTTAGAGAGTCCATCCTCATCTCTGCATTGCAGATGAGAACAATCACTTTCCTTCGCTTGCTTCAAGTTACTGTTAAATTGATTATTCTCCAGGACTGGGAAAGAGGGAGATGGCAATAGCCCTTATAAATTTCTTTAAGGTGAAAGAAGTAAATGCATCCTACTTTTCCTAGCAACCCTCTTTCCTCATTCTGAAGCAAATAAATCACACTAAGGATAGTATCCTGAACATATGGCTTTCTCTGAATAAGGGGAATTTGCCTGCCTACAAGCTTGTTTTTCTTTTCTCTTTTTTTTTTTTGTTTAATTAATTAACTATGTCAGTCTCTGGAATCCCTACATATCCCCCTTCATAGCAAAGCAGGTTTCTGCCCTCCCACCCCTGGCCCAAAAAAAACCAAAAAAAAAACAACCTACCAAAAAAGTTTTCTAAGTATTAACTTATTTCTGTCCACAGAAGGCTGTACCCAGACTTCATATCTAGCCAAGAGCACACACACACACAACCTGTTCACTACTGTTGCATTCACTTCCCACGTATTCAGCAAAAACATGATGTTCCCAAGAGGAGAAAAGAGAAGGGCTTCAGCACCCCAAGGCCGGCAGCAACGTGAAGGGACTGGGTCACAAGCGAACCACGGCAGAGGCCTCCAAATGATTTGCACCTTTCTTTGCCACCTTTCTCATCAACGCCTACAAAGCCCACGGCCCCAAGTAGAGCATCGGATGTGGTTTTCTTTTACCATTTCCTTCTCCACGCACAAGACACTGCGTTGCCCAGTCTGGACTTGTAGCACTCCCCAAGAGCACCTGAAGCAGAAGACCCTTAGGAGGGACATGCTAACCCCTCAGTCTGGAAGACTCTTACAGGAGCGGGTATGGTTTTCCTTGAAAAGCCATCACATTCTTCAAAGCATTCCAGGCTTGTCTGAAGGTTTGGCTTTCAGGTAGGACTTGAGTTTTGACTGACTTGCACAATTAAACGTGGTACCTGAACCCAAAGCAGTTGTTCCGAGGGCGCTGAGGAGGAGTCAATGTCCCTGAAGGTCCTCCCTCCCCTGCCTGCAAGCCAAGAAGGCAGCTGGTGGCAGCGGGCAGAGGATGAAGAGTGGCTGAGGAACTGGGTTTGTTTAGTCTGGAGAAGAGGAGGCTGAGAGGAGACCTTATTGCCCTCTACAACTACCTAAAAGGAGGTTGTAGCGAGGCTGGTGCTGGTCTCTTCTCTCCAATTAGTAATGATAGGACGAGGGGGAATGGACTCAAGTTGCGCCAGGGGAGGTTTAGATTAGATATTAGGAAGAAATTCTTCACTGAGAGGGTAGTTAGGCACTGGCACAGGCTGCCCAGGGAGGTGGTGGAGTCACCATCCCTGGAGGCGTTTAAAGAACGAACAGATGCGGCGCTTGAGGATATGGTGTAGTGGTTAGAGAAATATTGGGAAAAAGGTTGGACTTGATGACCCTGGAGGTCCTTTCCAACCATAATGATTCTGTGAGTCTGTGATGATCCCAGAGAAGTTTGGCAATAGGAGTTAAAGGGTAGCGAAGATGCCAGAAGACAATGGTCTGTATTTTTCTTTTCTTTTCAGGCAGCAAATAAGAAACAAGGAACAAAAAATGCCTAGCGATTGAAATCAGAAAGGAAATTGAAGTGATTTTATAGAAAGCAGTGTGAACCGAGGTCATACCAAAAGCCACCTGAATTTTTCTCTCTCACATGCAATTTCCCAAGTCCATTTATGTCATCTTCGTGGTGTCAGTTTTCGAGAGAACAATTCTCGGCTCAGCACGACAGAACAGCAATACCGGCGGGCATGCAGAACATTAGCACGTTATAAATAAACTGCTAATTTGAGGTGGGAAAAAAATCATCAAGGCGGCTCTTATGATTAAGAACCAGAGAGAAAAAATGAGCAACTTGCTTATGCTATCAGGACACTGTCTTTTACAAGAAGAGCTTTATCTAACCCGCAATTCCTGAGGGAGGAGAAAGAAAGAAAAAAAAAAAAAGAATAAACCCAGTGAAATAGCCACGGTCAAGACAAAGCAGCCAGGGAAAATGCTATTAAAATTTTTAAAGCCCTCCCTGCTCCCACCTCAAGTAGAATGTTGTCTTTTCTACTGGCTCAAGAGGTTTGTGAAGTGGTGAAGTTTTGGCTTCCTCTCACCCGATTCACAGTTTTACATAACTCCCAAGAGGCTTTTTTAGGCTACAGATACCATGCAGCTGGAATACAATTAATTAAATAAATAAAAAGAGGTGCAGAACTATTATACAGCAATTTGGATCTGGCTTACTTGGAGCCTCTTGATAAAAGTTTTACTATGAAAAGTAGAATTCGACTCTGCTGACAGCCAGGATTAGCCGTGCTGGTGATAGCCCCCATCACCAGTCTCTGTCTGCCCTGTGCAGGGTTCCCTTCCCGCCCTGTCCCCAGCCTGCGGGGACAGATAACGACCGGCCGGGACGCCGCTGCCACCTCGGGCATTATATTTCTGTACCACTCCAGCATTGTCGCCCTTTGCCAGCATTGTCGCCCTTCGCCAGCGCGCCGCTTACTAAGCGATTATTATAAAAAAATTTCTACGAATATCTTCTGCTCGCCACGAGCAGGGATAATGGCCTCGTTGCAGCAGCCTTGATAAAGGCTCCAACAAGACAGCTTTCAGATAGCGCCACACAAAAGCCTTCTGTGAGAGCTGCAACCAACATCAATTCCCGCTCTGCGAAGACACGAGACAAAGTGTGAACTCGCTTACTGTACGGGGACAAAAAACTGACTGTCAATGTGTGGGACCAACGCTGCCTGAAAACACAACGCTGGTGAGGCAAAATAACACCAGCACAGATGCATGGTAATTGCCATTTAACTCCAGAGTTAGCAGCACGGGAAAACAAGCGCTGAAGGCCCTGTTAGGTTACCGGCATCACTGAAGACATTATAATTCCATATAATTCCATTTCGAGCGTCTCTGGTTGGAAAAAACAACGTTGAAACCAGTAGATGTTAAAAAAGCCCAAGGAGAGGGTGAAGGAAAGCCCAGTTTCCAGTCAGAGAACACAGCAAACCCTTCAGATCTGCTCCTTAAAGCATCTATTCCCTAGTACGTGGTAGACAACCTGAGGCACACAAACCGCGATTCCGCCTACGGCACGAGACAAAACCCTTTCTGCCCATCATTTTATAGTTGTACATGCTCATCTACTTAGACCGTGGCACTACCCAAAATGCCAGAAGCCTACTGTCAGCATAAATGGGCTGTACTGATAGAAACGCTGGGCCAAGAGGCTACTTTTTTTTTTTTTTTAAACTTTCAGACCTGAAATCTGCCAGATGACACCTCTTAAACAGGAGCCTAGGTAGAAGGGACGCAAGCAGGTCTACGTGCCAGTTTGTTTCTGAACAACACGCCAAGTGAAATTTGAAAGCCAAGTCTTGTAGAAAGCTTACACATTTGCTCTGCGGAGCAGTGCCTCATTTTACAGCTACATCTGTACCCAAAGATGTGTAAAAATCATGAAAGCCTACAGTGCAGACTCAGTGACTTACATGAAGAATTGTATCTCTCGCTGCACTCCAACTTTAGCAAGATTTTGTAATTAACGGGTAGAAGTAAAATTAAGAGAAAGTCATATTTAGAGAGAAGTAGCGGAGTGGCTCGATAAGCCTGAGACCTAAACCAGAGTCTTTTAACATCACCTTAATTAAGAAGGAAGGAAGTTTGCCAATGAGTTTCTCCCCCTGCTGCATTCTAGCAGTAAGTTATGCAACATGCAACAACCTTTGAACCAACAGCTGTACAACAACTGAAAAAAAAATAACCCGCGAAAGAAAAAAAGAAAAAAACCCCAACAGAATAGCATTGTCTAGAAGAAGTCTCTCAAAGAGTTCATTAACAAAAATTACTTCTAGAATCTATGCATACATTAACCACCATACACATACCACAGCTTGGAGCAGCTAGAGCTGCAGCAGCCAGGGCTAAGCAGACATCTCTTGTTATCGAGCTCCCCAGTGCATTCTTTTTTTTAATTTTCTTTTTTTTTTTTTTACCAAAAATAGTTGCTCAGATATTTTTCCACAAGTTTTCCCACATTTTTGCAAAACACATCTAAGTGACAAAACTAATGAAGTCCTGCAGTAAACACATGGAAGTGAAAGGCAAAATAATAACAGCCTCTGCTTTTAAGCTAAAGCTCGAGATACCGAGCACCCAAAGCCTGCGGTACTGCCACGGACATCGCAGGAACCACCCAATATCCTCCTCGAAAGCATCTCCTAGAAGCAGGGCACTTGAAAATGCTGTCAGCCTTAGAGAGCGGCCACTTCTGGGCCTGGATGAAGCCAAGTGGGATGAAATCTTGAAAGTAGACGGAGACTATCAAATTAAGTCTCCTACTCAAGCGAAGTGACAAAACGGGATACGGGTCACACTTCTGGGTTATCAACACTCCCGTGGAGTAAACGAAAGCCGTCCTCGCCCCTCGACCTCAGCGCGGTCACAGAAAAGACGCTGGGCCGATTCTGAAAAGGTGATCTTCAACGCTCCACCTTTCCTTCCTAGCGTGGTCCTTGGCACAAAGCCCGAAAGCTTCCGGGCACGCACGTGCAGCACGGACAGAGCCAGCGTGTCGGCTGTCACTCTGCCACGGGTCAACAACTCTCCCTGTTCAGAGGCAGGACAGGAGGGACACAAAACACCGCCCCAACCCCCCGATTCGCAAACCATTACCGACACAGTGAGATGTGCTCACATACGTATAAAAGGAAGGCAAGAACGCATGAAGTGCTCCTGCCACAGAGCGGAGGCCATCTGCAGTCTCGACACCTAGCCACACTCGTGTCTGCTCCCTTTATAGGGCTTGCAGACAGAAATATTTACCACGGCTCACGCTGAGCCTGCAGGGCATCAAGAACTCCACGGATACCGTGGGATCCAGCAAACAGCAGCACCGTCCAGGCAGACAGCACAGCACTTCCAGTGACACCCGTGCCAGGCGCAGCACTTCCCAGTGTGGTTTTGGACCAGCTTACTTGAGGAAAACAGAAGCGAAATAGTTCCCTTTTAAAGATGTGATAAATTGGGCGGTTTTGCCAAGTCTGTCTTCAAACAGAACTGAATTGAAACCGAGTCCAAATACCTCATCGGCAGCACCTCGAGCACCACAGCAGCCCCGTCCCCGAGGCACCAGCAACCTCCCTCCCACTGCCCCCGGGCACGCGAAGGGGTTTTCTTCTCCCCGCAGCAGCAAATACAATTCTGCCCTTGCAAAATAATGCAGAAAGTGATTAACTATGCCAGCCAAAATAAAAGCCTGAAGCGCAACTTAGTCATTCGTGAGGATGAGAGGTGCCACCCTCTATCCCCACTGAGCGCTTGCCAGCTGTAAATGAGGTTATTTGCAGAGATTGCAAAGCCGGGAGATGTAGTTGCACTAAGGAGAACTTTCCATCTGCTGAAGAGCTGGCCCATCTGAACTGAAGTCTCCATCTCCAACCTACCCTTAGCAGGCAGCTCCATCAGGATTAAAGCCTGAGCCCTCCATCAGGATTAAAGCCTGAGCCACCCTCCTGCCACCAGAGCCATTCACACACCTTTACAAGTGAAGCCTGGGCACGCTCATCCCCTCTGCTCCACACCTCCCATTTCTCATGTCCCAGGACATGTTAAGACCTTGTGAAACAAGGCTCTGAAAAGGTCTCTGGCTCCCACCAGGCCTGCCAAGTGGGTCTACCATGTCTTCAGAAGGTCCTTCAAGGCTGCCAGCCCCCAAAAAGCTTCACAAGGAAAAGCTCACAACTAACAGGCAGGTTTGTCTTCACATCCATGTGGTTTATTTTAACATTAGTGACCTTCGTTTCAGGAGAAATTAAATAGTCTAGCACTCTTCAGCTGTGAGAAGACAACTAAGGACAGAAGATAATCATAAACTCTGTAGAGAAGCACAGAATCATTAAAGTTGGAAAAGACTTCTAAGATCATCAAGTCCAACCATCAACCCAACACTGCCATGACCACTAAACCCCATCCTCAAGTGCTACGTCTACACTTTTTTTTTTTTTAACACCTCTCAAGATGGTAACTCCACCACTGCCCTGGCCAGACTGTCCCAATGCCTCACCACTCTTTCAGTAAAGAAATTGTTCCTAATATCCAATCTAACCCTTCTTTGGCACGACTTGAGCCCCCTTCCTCTCATCCTATCACTTGTTACTCACAAGAAGAAACCAACCCCCACCTCACTACAACCTTCTTTCAGGTAGTTGCAGAGAGTGATAAGGTCTCCCCTCAGTCTCCTCTTCTCCAGGCTGAACTATCCCGAGTCCCTCAGCCACTCCTCGTAGGACTTGTTCTACAGACCCTTCACCAGTTTCGTTGCTCTTCTCCGGACCCCCTCCATCACTTCGATGTCTTTCTTACACTGCAGCACCCAAAACTGGACACAGTGCTGGAGATGAGGCCTCACCAGTGCGGGAGCACGTTCATTTCCCTGCTCCTGCTCCAGGCCAGGATGCCGTTGGCCTTCTTGGCCACCTGGGCACCCTGCTGGCTGTCCATCAACACTCCCTGATCCTTCTCTGCCAGGCAGCTTTCCAGCTTCCCCAAGCCTGTAGCGCTGCCGGGGGTTGTTGTGACCCAAGTGCAGGACCTGACACTTGGCCTCGTTGAACCGCCTACAGTTGGCCTCAGCCCATGGATTCAACATGTCCAGATCCCTCTGCAGAGCCTTCCTACCCTACAGCTGATCAACACTCCCACCCAACTTGGTGTCATCTGCAGACTTACTGAGAGAGCATTCAATCCCCTCATCCAGATCACTGATAGATGAGAAAAATAATTTTCCCCTACCACAATATCTAGGATTACCCAATGACACTACTGACAGCAAGTTCAAAAAGAAAAGAAACATGCAGAAACAAAGAAAATTATTTTTTCCTTCTATACAAGATAAGTACGTGACAGCTAGCACTTGTTGCTAAGTAAGGTCAGAACTACAACTAGATTCAAATGAGAATTAGACCAAAAAAATCACCAGTCACTGGTTGCTGTAAGACTCATTGTAACCCGTGACCAAGGAAGCGCTCTGTTGAAGCAAGCAGAAGGGCTGTCCTGTGCAAGCCCTCTTCTTGGGTTCCTTCCTCAAACGTTTTTGACAGTCATGGTCAGAGAAGCAGTGGGAGAACCTTTCATCTTGCAAAATACAGCTGTTTTTCAGTTTAAAGACTTTGGGTTTTTTAAATGCTGGCACATACTCACAAAAAAGTGTGCTGTGAAAATTAACAGAGCCGCACCAACATGGCTGGGATAAAATGAGGGGAAAGAAAATGCCTTTAGTTGCTCAGTCTGTTGAAGCAGACCCCAGAGAAGAATAAGCTGGCCGTAAAGTGACCCACACGCAGCCTTTGGCAAGCAGGCTGGTGGCACAACGAAAATACCTTCAGGGTGAGAGCAGGTAAGAGCAACTGCAGAAAATGGAAAGTGCAGGGGCAGGGCAAAGGAGATGGCGAGGCAGAGGCGAGTCTACTTCTTCCAGCAACAGGCAAGCCTCTGGGTGGCTCAGCTGCTCGTGGAAACCTGCCAGAAGCCCTTATCATTGCAGGGCTACCATACCCGAGTGGTGCTGGTGCAGATGGAGCCACACCAGCACAGCTGCGCCCTGTGTGAGGATCAGCAAGCACGGCAAGGTACGGGCTAGTCCGGCATGGCTTTAAGATGCTTCCTTTCCTCTAGATGCTTGTTGGCACAGTTCGGGCAATCGGGATTTTGTACCTCTTTGAACTCTCTCCTCAGACAGCTGTGCCAAAGGACCGTGCGGTACCTCCTTGGGCTCGGCGGCAGTCTGTCGCTGGAGGAGATGGACTGAAACCAAAGAAAATCCCGTGAACGCTATTCAAAAGAGCAAAGCCCCCAGACTCGCGTTAGCGTTCATTCCCAGCCACACAAACGACCAGGTAAAGAAATATAAAAGCGGGTCTGAATATGAACACACCTGTGTCTTCACAGAAAAACCTTTTTATTCCTGCAAAAGAAAGCTCCTAGTAACTACTCACTTGCTTTGCAAAACTTATAGGTTTTCCTTTCGTACCTGAAATCCTTGCTCAGTATTCATGTCCTGCTTGGCCTGCTCCTACCCCGAACACCTCGGAGAAAGACTGTGTGCTACCCCATTTTTCCCCCTTTCCAGCTGTGACTTGCTAAGAAGGAAGAAGAGGTGCTTTCTAAAGCACCAGAAAAATGAAAGAGGTGCTAAGCATTCAGTTTGGAAATGTAAATCCTCCCGCCCCTTTCTGAAGTATGCCGAACCAGCCTCTCCACAGCTCATGTCATCCAAAGGCCACAGGAGTTCTCTAAAGATATTCTTGTTAAGAGGATTTAGCCCCTTTTAAAAAGGACTTAACATGTGGGTGGTGTCTCCATTTAAGCATTTTCTCATGGCTAAGAAAATGGCCCTCTTCTTATAGGCTTATCTTTATAACCTAAAGACAGTAAGAAATTCTCCACTATTTGAATTAGACACATTTTGAGCAGCTTGCTTTTATAGCAGCCCCCTTTTTAAGGGCTGGGAGTTGCAAATGGTAGTGACTTTCTCACACCAAGCAAGAAGGCAACACCAGAGAGAACGCCTCTGGGGTACCTCACCAAACATCGGTTTCTCCCAGGTTTTCAGGAGGAGCACAGTTGATTCATAAACTCAGTGCCACTAAAAAGGCACAGAGTCACCCTGTGCCCTCCTCTGGCCACCACCTTCCCTTGATGGTCCCTGGCACTTACCAGACCTCGGGCTGAAAGGGAGGGAAGCCTGGGTCACAACCTCCCAGAGCCTGGGCTCCCAGGTAGCAACTCTTGGCCATGGAAACCTCCACGACAGGCAGTGACCAGATGAGGAACAGGCTTTGGATGTTGTCAAGACACCAGTTTGGGAGATGGAGAAGCGCGCAAACTCTCATCCACCCGGGGCTGGAACCACCTGTTGGTATGGACTAGGCGACTTCTCAGGGGTTTTCGAGCACAGTTACACTTACACAGCCGTAGATAAAACCACAAATTCCCAGGAGCAGCTTATTTCAGCAAAAGAAACTTTCTCATTTGCTGGTACAGCCAAACACCTCCCTGAACGGCCTAAACTACCCTGACTCTTCTCCAGTCATACCACAGTTATATTTGGAAGCGACGGGTGGGTTGTCGGCACAGTTACATCTGCAGAGCTCGAGTATTTTCATAACACTACCCAACGCAGGTGTGCTGGCCAAATTTTAGACTTATCCCTACAGTCCTTTGCATAGCAGGGCCCTATTTTCAGCTGGGGGGATCTCACCCTCCTTGCAACTCAGCCGATCAAGTGCTAAATTTAGATCAGTGCCACTTGCCTGAGCTCATTTCCTCAACCACCCAGCATTTTCTCCAATACCTGGCTTCACAAAAACGCTCAAACGCCTCCTTGAAGCAGAAAATCCTTTGCAAATTTTGAGGGAAAACCAGGTGGGAGCTAGAGAAGTGCAAAAGGGCTGGGCTGTCTCCTCACTGAGCAGTTTGCGGCGCAGAGACGAGGCAGAGCGCTGCCTGACTCACCAAAAGACGGGTCCAGAGCAACCTCCGAGGAGCACTCACACGGGCACAGCCATCAGGGCTGAGCAGGATGAGCAGCCCCTTTCCTGACACGGATGGCTTATTGCCCCGGGACACCGCCTCTCCATACCACCAGCCTGACCACACTCTTCCTCCCAGGTTCCTCCCCAGATACCAGGAGTGCAGGTGTACGACAAACTCACTCACAACCCACATGGGGACTTCGCGACAGGCAGAATCCAAAACTGCCTCTCTGTCTCCAAACCTCTAAGGTGGAAAGAAGCCTTCCCAGGTTTTTATGGCCAGGAGTTCCTCGCATTAGAGAGGTGAGAAGTATACAAAAAAAAGGAAAAAAAAAAAAAAAGCACTAAATTCACATTTGAGGGTCTTGTAGCACCCATTAAGTAGAAATTTTAGGAGTCCCCTGCAACTCCAACATCCCTCCCACAAAGCCAAAAAAAAAAAAAAGTAAAAAGCCTGAGCCTGTGCAATTATTGTCCCCAAATCATCCCGTAGCATATGTTCTTCTTTGTAGGCACTTACCACCACCTCCTATGAATCAAACCTTTGCACGGGACACCCAAATATTTACAAAGAAGCTTGAACCAGCCTGCTTGACACCAAGCACTGTTAAGATACACTGAAGCCCAGGAGCACCGAGAACAAAAAAATTCAATTAACTTTCACAGGAAAGTGCTTATATACACATATATATATATAAGTAATTAAAACCTCTTTGGATTTGACAAGCCTTAAAACTTCCCTTGCTACCCCAACGCCCCAAACCTGCAAAAAAATAAAAATCCCAAAAACAGAAAAACAAAAAAAAAAGCCACCAAACCCAAAGAAACCCCCTCCACTCCTGCCA
>NW_009737080.1:0-7510 GCF_000703405.1 Apaloderma vittatum
ACAATTCTGTGATTCTGTGTGATTCTCTGATTACTACAACTGGAGTGACAGCTAACCCTGAGAAACCACAGGTTATGATCAGGAGCACCAGTCTCAATCCTCTGAAACCTTTGTCAACTCAGCTGTTAGGAAACTAAACCTTCTCTTTCTGATTTTCTTAGTTTGTGTCAGATTAATTCCTTACTCTGTGGTCAAATAGCTACTAGGGCCAATGCAAGAAGAGAGAGAAGAGAGACAGATGAGTAGAAGGTAATCACCTCAGCAACAGTACCCAGTTAAGAGGGATTACACAAAATCTCAAACTTCTATGCAGCAACACGTGTCGTTGAGAGGTGGAAAAACAAAAGCTCTGCCTTCCTCCCAGCCATAAACTTTTACTGCTTACTTTGCAACAGGGCTGGGGCACAAAGCCACCTGTGCTATTTTAATAGCAACACATTAATAAACTTTAAAAAAAGCAACCACAGGTGCCTTTCTGGTGTTTGGGTTTCGGTCTTGATTTTTTTGTTTGTTTAAAAGTGATTTTAGTTGATTCAGAGTATTAAATGCATGCCAGGACGAGGGATGGGGTAGGACAAAGTCTGGAAGCCAAGCCTAGAAAGAGAAACACCTCTATGCAAAGCTCTGAACTGCAAGCTATGGCTTGGAGTCACAGCATTAGGTTGCTCTTTTCGATCATGGTAAAGACTGCTGCTCAAAATTTTGCAGCCGAATTCCCATTCCTTCCGGTCGCACTTAGCTCATCTGTTTTTATCCAACATCTTCAGCATGAGCTAAGGAGAGATGATTAAAAAAAAGCAGCTTACTGCACTGTAAACTTCCCCCTTGCTGTTCTTTAGGCACGGAAGGAAAGTTTTGTAAAAATATTGTTAGCACTACCTCTTCATGCTTCACGTCCTTCCACAAAAGCTTTCTTTGTCACAAAGTCTGCAGAAACACCAACAGCCATCAAGTTTTCCTTGTCCTGAAACTACTGGCTATAATCCTGACTGCAAGACTGTTTCCTTATGCTTTCCTTCCAGTCCCTCACACCTATTGTTTTGTGTTTGAGACAGAACCTATTGTTCTGTGCCTCTACCTAGTTATTAGAATAAAGTTTATTCATTTTTATAAGCAACCTACAGATGGGTTTGGGAAAAGAATCTTCAAGGACCATTTCTTGAGTTATGGATTATCGTATCTTTGTATGAAAATTATGGCAGTTTTTCTCTTCACCTGCAGCATGTTTGTGTACTGGTGGATGATGACATCAACATGAGCCAATGGTGGCCCAGAAAGCCAACCATATCCTGGGATGCATCAAGAGATGTGTGACCAGCAGGTTGAGGGAGGTGATTCTGCTCCTCTGCTCTGCCCTGTGAGACCCCATCTAGAATGCTGTGTCCAGCTCTAGAGCCCTCAACATAAGAAAGAGACGGAGCTGTCGGAGCAGGTCCAGAGGAGGGCTACCAAGATGGTCACAGAGCTGGAACACCTCTCCTGCAAAGACAGGGTGAGAGAACTAAGCTTGTTCAGCCTGGAAAAGAGAAGGCTCTGGGGAGACCTTATAGTGACCTTCCAGTACCTGAAGGGGGCCTACAAGAAGGCTGGGGAGGGACTTTCTACAAGGGCCTGTAGTGACAGGCTGAGTGGTAATGGGTGGAAGCTGGAAGAGTGTAGGTTTAGACAAGATATAAGGAAGTTCTTTACCCTGGGAGTGATGCACTGGAACAAGCTGCCCAGAGAGGTTGAGGATGCTCCATCCCTGGAAGTGTTCAAGACTAGGCTGGATGGAGCATTGAGCAACTTGATGTAGTGGGAGATGTGCCTGCCGTGGCAGGGGAGTTGGAACTAGATGATCTTTGAGGTCCCTTCCAACCCAAGTCATTCTACGATTCTATGAATTTCCTATTATGTAAAATGAACGTATTAGAACAGCACGGAAAGTATCACAATATGTGAGGCAAAACAAATGTAGTTTAAGAAGTAAACCAAACTAACATTTATTCTTTACTATCCGTACCTGTAGACGTTTCATTTTTCTCACATTAAATATTCTGCAGGAACAGAATGATTATGGTGAAAGAAAGTAACTACAACCAGAACAATAATTTAAAAATGCGCAAGAGGCAGATGCACGTACACACAGACTTCCCAGGAAAAACAGTTTTCAGCTCAAGGTCATTCTTTTCTCCCTCTCAGTCAACTCTGACCGCCTTTTCTTTGGACGATTTATGACACAACACAGCTGTCATCTGATCAGAAAAGGCTTACTTTGGGTAAAATACTGTAATTGTCTGAAAATTCTTGAGCAATGTTTGATTCAACTTTCCTTCCTCCACAAACATTGGTCATACTGACAGCATGACTAGTTGTAAAAAGACACATACAGGAGTTGATCTTATGAAGACTCTATTTGCACAAGGAAGTCTCAGAAAGCAGTCACTAAAATAACCTTCAACTTTTCAAACATTCAACTTTTCAAACTTCAGCTATCAAGCACATCCAACTTTTTTCTTTGCAAAACACAAGCTGTAAAAATGTGTAGATAATAACTAATATTTAGTATAAAGCAGACAAAAGAAAGAAAACACAGATGAGGATAAACAGTTAATTTCATGTCTCATCCTTCTTCCTCATCCCTATTATTTTCAAAATCTGGAAAGAAAGAATTTTAACATAATTTTTGTTAGAGTTGTAGTTCTTCAGGAACACAAAGGCCAGACAGAAACGGAAACAGAAGTTCAATCAAAACCTCTGCAAGTGTCAACAGGAAGTTTGTGCACACCCCACACCCTCTCCACAGATGCCACTAGCCCTAGCAGAGCAAGCTTCAAGGCAAAAAGCTTCAATCAAGGTAGGCTGTTTCAAAATTAATTTGAATAAACAATTTTAAATGGCAGCAGTAGCCTAATTACTTGCCTTTTTTCTGCCCCAGAAATCCCCACCTTAACAACTGAAAAACAATTTGCATGGCTTCCCACCAAAATTACACCAAATCAAACTAAATTACAGGAGGAAGGAAGGAAAAGGCCAATTTCCCAGTCTGGTTCATCACAGAGCTTGCAGATGAAGAACGACCTGATTACAGAGATGAGAACATGCAAACAGAAATAGGGGCAGAAAAGTTAAACCGGTCACCAACTGTCAGAGCTACTGCCAGACACACCTCCAAGCTTAGATATGTAAGAAGAGACAAGGGCTTGGGAGTGCCTGGACAGAAAGTGGAAGACCCAGGTCCCCTGCCTTCTACGTCCCTGATGGAATGAAGATTCTTCAGAGAACATACTAATCACCAGGACCATAGAAGAGTGAAAAGACACATGATCAATCCTTCAAATCATGCTGGAGAAGTGGGGTACACACTCAGCCCAGAACTGAAGAGTGAAAGAAGCCTAAGAGAATACAACCAACTTAGCAGTTTCATTATTCCCCCAAAGAAAGTCGAAAGTTCCGGCCTTTGCTAAGGTCATTTCTAATTTTGATGCTTTTTATAGTGTCCAGTGTAGTGGACAAACATGAAGTCAAAGCCAAGAGAGTACTCTCCACTTCCCCAGGCATTCTAACATAGCAATTAGCCAAATCTAAACAGTCAAAAAATTAAGGCACTAAATGAATTTACACACCTAATGCATATTACAGTTGTTTAAGAATTTACTTTCTCAACTGTTTTCTTGGACATAAGAAATCGGTTGCTATTTCTCACAGACAACCCCCTTTAGGCAGGGAGGATGGGGAGTAAGAGAGCATTTGGAGAGAAGTTATACAGAGAGAGGGAGATATAATGGTTTCAGCCATTGAAAGCTTAAATCAACAAAAAATTCCCTTTGCAAGATGAAAAATGTCTTAAATGCTTGTGCAAAACAACACAACAAATCTAGACAACAGCAGCATAAACCAACATTTGTAACAACTATCTGCTGGCGAAGTGGAGTGTCAATAAAAAAAGAAAGATTTGAGCCACGAGAAGGAGTAGGAGAGTGAACGACCTTCTTTGTAGTAAAACAAGTAAATACAATCCGCAAGAAATGTCAACATCTCAGCGTACTTTTAAACAGGAATATGAATTAACAAACACTCCATTCCTCATAACTAACCTTAATTGTATTGCTCACTACTGATCATCATCACAATCACACAGACTCCCGTTACAGGAGTATTATTTCCACTAGGTGGCTAACTTCTATTAGTTGGCATAATAATTTCCTGTAATAAATATCTGTAATTAATGGGTACAATCAGAAAATTGCTAAGGTTCCCCAGAAACCCTTATTTGTACAAACTCAACCTGCAACACTTATATAAACTATGGAAAGAAACTCTAGACCTCCTTAAGCAAAAGTCTGTAACACAGCAACACGGAGCTGCCATGGTAACAAGTGAATGCCAGGTCTAATTGCGTTTCATAAAATAATTCCAAAATGGATTAAAAAAATCTGCTGCTTAATTACCATTTTCCCCACTGGGAGTGCAGGATTATTTCAAAGTAATTCCTTACAAACAGAAAGCTCCACCAATCCGCAATGAATAAAATTTCACCCAATGTTCTGTGCACAAGACTTCGAGTCACAACTATGAATTCACCCAAAATGCAGCAGTACAGAGTAGGAAAGGGAACATAAGATAGGGAGTTTTCATCTCAGACAAAATGAATCCAGAAAATATTTTAAAATTCCCATTATGTTTACAAGTTAAACACTTCTGCTTTTGAACCCTAAGCCCATGAATGTCTTCCTGCTGTCACCACAACAAATAGTGAAAGTATTAATCATATTACCTTTATTATTTGTAGCTGAACCCCTTCGTCTGTTTGAGGACCTTGAAAACAGCCACATATTGTCTCAATAATTCTATCAATTAATTTTTTGCCTGGAGCAGTACTGTCTGGAGCATTCCCTGTCAAGTGTCCATATGCTATAAGTTTCTGGAGAGAAGAAAAAAAACACATAAGAGCTGAAAAAAAGCTTTTAATTACAATAAATAAATTTATTTGGTAGACCTAGCTTGCACAGAATAATTAAAACAGTACATTTTTCCCCAAGTCTCATCAAATATCGAGGATTTTTTTTTAAAGTTCTCCAGATTTATGTAATTTTTACTCAGCAACCAGAATACAAAGTTTGACAGCAAGCTTAACATTAAAGCTTTTGTTCATGAGTTAAAGAGATTCTAAAAGCCAGCTCTCATCACACAAATCCTCATATGTACTCAGCAAATAAATGTTTTTAATGCCAGACAAACCAGCAGCTAACACTTTCTATTAAAGCTACTAGCCAGTCTTTTGTTTTTAAGCATTCTACCATCTCTTTCTAGGTCTTTAATACTTTGAAATGGAATTTATGACAAAATAACAAAGCCTTCTGAACACTTCAGGCATGCAAGTATTTGTAAACTTTCATGGCCCATCTACTTAAAAATGCAGAGTAGGCTGGCATCATAGTATGACACCATGTCAGGCACATATGTGCCTGTGAATGTAAATAAATTAACTGAGTTCACTCTTGGGCTACTCAGGAGAAGCAAATGGCTAAACTCCATTCTGTAGAAATGGTTTGAAAACATTACAGGAGCCTCTGAATTTTGAGAGACTAGGCGTCTCAAAATGAAAATATTCTACTGCAATAAAAAATAGCAGAAAATTAATTTAGTAATGCTATACCTACTGTGTTAATTCAATGCAAAGATAAACATATGAAAATAGGTAGCTGTACAATAAACATAATAAAATGGATCCAGACACGTAACTGTGGTAATTATATATATATAGACAAATAAACACATCTTTTCTGAGAAATACATTCAGTTTGGCTGTGTGCGTGCAATAGAGTAAAATAACAGAAAAACGACGACATTTGTTACATATGAAGGTACTTCCCCTCCAAACCAACAGAGTTTTATAGTTGACGGTTAAAGCTCATCTTCATACAGACCTGCAAACAATCTAGAGATGTGCTGACAATCCTGGGGCACTTTGACTGGCACGCCAATTCAAATGGAAGGAAGTATTTGTCTGCTTCAATGAAGCTTGTCTTCGACTTCACAGGTGGAAGAGTGCTTGAACCAGGCTTTGCTTCTCCATGAGGGGGGCTAAACAGAAGGATTGCATTAGAATGCTCTCAGGGATCATAAAGACAGTTCTCACCATCATAACGCTTGGGAATGAAAACAAAATACCTGGAAAATTAACATTATGAAAGAGTAATTTCTATGAAGTTAACACCATGGTAATGGGGTCGTATAAATATTCTTAACAGCTTTTATACTTCATCAGTCTCCTTTATGGATCGGGCAAATTGACCCATTTGCACGCTAAGCAGATATTCAGTGGTCCCTGCTGGTTTGAAGGCATAAAGACTTGTTTTCTCTGAAAACAGGAAAAGACTCCCCTTACTTTGTTGGTGAAGGCGGGGGGAGGGAGAAGGGAAATCTATTCAGTATCTATGTTAGATGACGACTCTTGAGAGTAGTCTGTTACAACTACAACAGATCAAAATATAACTTGATAAAATTTTAATGACCTTGGAAGTTAAGAACTACTCAGTTAACGTATTATGATACAAATTTGGTTCAGTACTTAAGAGAAAATACATGTTTTGGAGGTTAAGTTCTGAATTTGGAGGTTAAATATCTGAACTTCAATCCAGGACATACCTGGGAGAAAAAACTGACAAACAAACGAAACAGACAAAAACGCAGAAGTTTGTCCTACCTGTGCTTCAGAAGATAACTCAGAATTTAAGAGTTCAGTGGTTACCAATGGACCTCACTCAGGCAGTGTATGTGAAATGACTAACTGTACAAAATTTGAGAAAATTATTAGCTCCTATATTACTTGCAGCCCCTTTAGAAAGGGTATGCTCGTTAACACTTAGCCGAAAAGGACAAATAAGAATGTGTAATTTTTCACTTATTTGTGTGCATCAATGCAGTTTGCCTTTGACTCAAAGCAAGATGTTTGGATTTTTCACTTCACAGAATAATTCACCTTTATATAAACATTCTTCAGCTTTTTTGTGCACACATATGTATCTCTACATAAAAGGTAAACTACACTGTCTTACACAGACTGGATAAGTGATATATAAAAAAAGAGAAGGGCATAACTTGATATTCTGTAGTGAAGGATTACAAAATTCTTGAAGTAATTCAACCAGATCTTTACAAGACAATTAATTTTCAATCCAGGCCCCATGCATTTGTTGCAAATTAAATCAAGATGCCTCAACGAATGCAGATGGTAGAAAATTTAAGATTTTTGTACATTGCTGAAGTAGAAGAATGAACTGCTAAGAATTTATTATCAACCCAAAGAATTAACGCAGTCCCATGCATTATGAAGAGAGCCTTAAACTAATCAATATGATAAATCACTAATTTCAACTTTTTAAGAAGCAAGACAGATTGTCCTTGGGAGGTTGTTTGGCTGCTTAAAAAAAAGCACCTGAATTTTAGGTCTTAAAAGTAAATGATTATTGTTAAATTTCTACTAAAAAACTTCTCCTTTGAAGGTTTAAGGATCTATCCCTACACT
>NW_009737080.1:7541-11585 GCF_000703405.1 Apaloderma vittatum
TCCTGAAGAGCAGAGGTTTGGTTTTCTGGTGGATGTATAACTTTTATTTATTGCCTAATATAGTTTTGCTGGCAACACAGCTCTTTTGGACAAAACCCAAATCAGATAAGTTGCAGAGGAAGTACATTACTCTCTACGTCCTTAAACCTCTCTGAAATTGCTACAAAAGCTTTTCTCTGAGGAATGGAAGGGTGGCAGCTCCTGCTCATGTCTTATGACAACACTGCTCTTCATCTAGTGACTAGGTCTATTGAAAACATTAAAATAAGGTTAGAAGAGCACTCTGGAAATAAAACCAAAATTTTTCAGAAACAAGGAGCAGGCCATGGTAGGATTCTGAAAATTAAGAACTCATGCCACAGGAAGCTACTGCAGAAGCCTGAAGCTTTTCTTAACTGAAAGCTAGTAAAAATCAATCCCAAAAGTAAATATGGAAGATGATACTCCATTTGTCTCTGAAAAGATAACCCAGTAAGCTCATCACCTTGCCGATGACAGTGGAAAAGGGGATAGCAAGGGGAGGGGAGAAGAAAAACCGAAAAGGTCTTTACTTCTTATTGTGAGTGAAAAAAATACTTCAGCTGTTTTCTTCCCAGCAAACTGTGAAAACCAAAACTGTCCCAATAAAACTTTCTTTCAGCAAGGGATCTACTAAGCATGAGAATTATCAAATACATTTATATTTATGTATCAAGCACTGAAACAGGTTGAAGTAGGTACCAAACAACTAATTTTAAAAATTATTTTGGCAGCATTTGCTAATGGTTACATAAACCAGCCTGTCCTTTTCTATTCCATTCCCCTCCGCCTCATCACCAAACATTTGAATGGGTCTGTTAGAAAAAAAACACTAAACAAAAGAAGCGGTTTTCCATGCAAAATTTCTGGAAGGTGGAAACTATCTATTTTTCAATGCATTACAGGTTAACTGTCAGATCAGTTTCCTTGACCAGGGACCGCAAAAATTTAAAGAATTATCATTAGAAGCTCCTTGTTACAATATTCAAATTTCAGATACAGAAATAAGAAGCTGAGTTTGATTAACTAAGACATTTCTCTATTCTAAGGCCTAGAAAAACAGTATTTTCTATGCATCTAAAAAATTTGGCTCTACAGAAAGAACAGGGCAAATCTACCCAAAGTTTCCAAGTCAAGAAATGCCTTCATAGCAGCAAAAGGCTACTGTCAAGATAAAGAAATCAACATCTATTTACAAAATACACATAGGCAGGTAAGGCAGACACAATACACCCCCAAAAAATCACAACTTCAGATACTCATAGGACAAAATTTAAACACTCAGAGTTCAGAAATGGCTGAACTATATTTGTATAAATCATTAAAATTCAGCATTAATTTTAGCATGGTGTTTAACGACAGGATCAGATATTATTTTTCCTTATTCAGTGCCCAGAGCAAATATCCCTCAACGAATATCAAGCGCTTCTTTCTTATCATGCTTCAAAATGTGGACTTCTGTTTTATTGATACTACTCTAAGTAAAACCCATTATAAAATAAGATTACTACCTCCTGTCTGAGACTATCTTGTGATGTTTGGTGCAACATTTTCTGAACACTACACAAACAATAAATTTATTTTTATAACCTTACTACGGAGTTGATGATATTGACTTTGTTTTGCTGGTCGAAACTGAAGCACGGTGACTCAGCCAGATGCATCCACCAGTTTTTAGGTGCTCAATTTGATAAGCTGCGAGACTAAATTTTCCAGTGTATTTTATATTAAATTGCCCTTTACATCTTCTGAAACAAAGTTCCCAATGGCTTCCTCTCCAGATAGAAGTACTTACATTTTCCAAATCAAAACTTGTCGATTTCACCTTAAATACCCAGGAGACAAGCAGAAATTATTAGCAGCCAATTTTGACAGTTGTGGTTTAAATGATTTGCCTAAACCAGAAATTCAGTTACAGGGCAGAATGTAGTTCCCCAAGCAGCACTCAGCAGCTTAAGCGAGAAGAACACTTCCATCATCAGTTTCACCCACTGATCCGATTCTTTCAACAAGTGGTATAAACAGTCTTCACCACACAGCGCTGACTCATGGCAAGTAATGTACACCGAGTGAGGAAGAAGATCCCGTGGAACGTGTATTTAAATACTAATAATGAATTCCACAGTTTACCAATAATTAAAAATATGCTTGTTGATAGCGGAAAAGTGCTAAACAACAATTTTGGCTGCTACTTTCTCTTGTAGAGGATTTGCCTTCAGAAATTTACTCCTGTTAACAAGGGCCTTTCCAGGTACCCTCTTTTCAAATTACACTAGTTTTCTCTACCCATTCCCACTTCCTGACCCCAACTTCCTTCCCTTGCTCACTCACGGTTCAAGTCTTTTACTTGCATTCCAGGCACTTTCCTCTCCTCTGAAACCACCTCAAGAACCTTTTAAGCTCAGGCCTCTCCACCAACACTTTCTGTGTCACCCCAAAAAATCTTTTCTCACCTTGATGCCCACTTCTACCCTCCCTGGTCAGACACTCTCTCTCTAAGCTGTCTCCCACACCTACTCCCAGGTCCTGTGCCTTGCACTGCTAACGACCTGTCACAGAAGCAGCACTTTAAGATTGTTTCCAGAAACCACCAACCTTACAAAATATATTGAAAATGCTTTTTACAAGGAGGTCATACTCCCCATGCAGATAAATATGGTACACATTTTAAGAAGTTAAAAGCACTATCACTTGATATGATGAACAATCACATACCTTTGCTTTTCTGTTTCAGCCTTTATTTCCTCTGTAAAATGAAACAAAGTCATAGTTATGGAAATGGTATCATAACCACAAAGAGAAAATTAAATAACTGAAAATTATTGGAAAGAAAAACTATTTAGGCAAACATTTGAAACAAGGATTAATTTAAAACAGAAAATATATGTTCATAAACAGTTTCATAAAAGCTTCTATTCTTCACCTGCATTGGTTGCAAACTCTTATCACAATTACTTCACAAATTGATATTCAAAACTTAACATTTAAATTTGCATCTAGCCATACCAGCTAAACACCACATCCCTAGAATGTTTCTGCCAAGACACTGGCAAGCTCTTTTCACAGCTCATGTATATAGAAATTATGAGAAAAATACAAATATTCCTAAATATATTAATCTATCAATAAAGGATATACTGCTTTTAAAATATGGATTATGCAGAAAGGCAACAAAGAAACCACCATTGCTGATTCTTACATGAAACCTTGATGACTGGTGATTATCTTTGGCTTTAAACAGTATGAGACACCCCACAGTAACGACTAGAGGGGAAAAAAAAAAGTCTGTACTGCCTTTATTTCAAACTCTTTTAAAATATATTCAAACAGAAGGACTAATAGTTTAATGCTGTTGATAAGATATTCTAATTAATTTTTATATTACACTTAAAAAGTAATTTTAAACTACTGAAACTAATTTTAGGAAACATCTTCGATTTCAAGAGTACTTTTGTCTGTATTCTCTAGCCATTTAGCGCACTTAAACCATAGGAAATTCCATAACCACTAGGATTTCCGATGTTGTAGGAATACATTCTTGAAATAAAATGTACAGGATCAAGAATTTCCCACAGCATTCTGCTGGAGAAGCTGGCAGCTCATGGCTTAGACAGGTGTACTCTTCCTGGGCCAAAAACTGGCTGGATGGCAAAGCCCAGACAGTGGTGGTGAACAGAGTTAAATCCTGCAGGTGCCCGGTAACAAGCAGCATTCCCCAGGGCTCAGTTTTGGGGCCAGTTCTGCTCAATATCTTTACCCATGATCTGGATTAGGGGATCAAGTGCACCCTCAGTAAGTTTGCAAATTACACAAAGCCGGGCAGGAGTGTTGATCTGCTTGAGGGTAGGGAGGTCCTATAGAGGGACCTGGACAGGCTGGATCGATGGGCCAAGGTCAGCTGTGTGAGGTTCAATAAGGCCAAGGGCCGGGTCTTGCACTTGGGTCATAACAACTCGCAGCAGCAGTGCTACAGGCTTGGGGAGGAGTGGTTGGAGAGCTGCCCGGGAGAGAGGGGACTGGGAGAGT
>NW_009737080.1:11689-26801 GCF_000703405.1 Apaloderma vittatum
CACGGCACTGGTGAGGCCAGAGCTTCTGGGCGCCGTACTACAAGAAAGACATTGAGGTGCTCCAGTGGGTCTACATAAAGGCAACAAAGCTGGTGAGGAGTCTGGAGAGCAGGTCTTAGGAGGAGCAGCTGAGGGAACAGGGGTTGTTTAGTCTGCAGAAGAGGAGACCTCAGGGGAGACCTTATCACTCTCTACAAGAACTTGAAAGAGGCTGTAGCGAGGTAGGTGTTGATTTCTTCTCCCAACTAAACAAGAAGAGAGGGCCTCAAGTAATGCCAGGAGACATTTCGATTTGGGTATTAGGAAAAATTTCTTTACTGAGAAAGTGGTGAAGCATTGCAACAGACTGTTTAGGGAAGTGGTGGAGTCACCATCACTGGAGGTGTTCAAAAAATGTGTAGATGTGGCACTGCAGGACATGGTTTATTGGTCAGCGTAGTGCTGGGTTGATGGTTGGACTCAATCTTGGAAGTCTTTTCCAACCTTACAAATTCTATGATTCCAAGTACGAATATATATACACACATATGTATACATATATGTATATACATACACATATGGTTTAAGAAATCATCTCAGGAAATGCATTCTAATATCAAGTCCTGCTCAAACATGCAAATCCACAATCTAACAAACCCAATACTGTACACTGATTTTTTGTATAAGCTTTAAACTAGTGGCCTGGATTAATTCCAACAAAAAAAATATAAAATAGTATTTCTAACTAAGCTCCCAGGCAGCAAAAGCACACTTCATCCATGTCCTATCCCTCATTTACCATTTCACACAGTCATACAAATACATTTACATAACACAGGTTCCTAAGTTTGGTACGTTATCACAAACCACTAGGATCAAATATGTGTACTAAGAGACTTGCTCAACATCAAGGGAACTGAACACAAGGAGTGCACATCATTGTAAAATTAAATCTCATTTCTGACATGACTGATGCTCCTGTTTACTGCCAGTAAAACCCAGAGGTCAGCAGGTTAGCGGTTTATCTGAGAAACAGCGAGACCAGAAATGGCGCAAACCTGCGTTATCCAGGACGAGGCAAAACACACAAGTAATTCCATATTCCAGATAATCAATATTCCTCAGTAAGTAACAAAAATAACAAGTCTCATAGTCACCAATGTTTCAGGAAAGTATTTCTCCCCAAAAGGTTAAGATCCTTGATCCATTTATTCACTTGAAAACAAATTCCTGACCAACAAGAAGAAACTCTCTTTCTTCCTCCCTCCCAGCATCTTCATACCTTTCATTATTTTACCTCCCACCTTTGCATTCACATCCAAGAACTCTTCTCCCAGAGATGCTCAGGAGTCTGTCCAAGACCAATAAATACAACCAAAGAATGGCTTCTGAATGTGAAATTCTCAACTACAGCAACAGAACTGATATCTTCACCCAACTATTCTGAACACAGAATGAAACATAGCAGACTACAGAAAAATAAGGGAATCCTAATGCTCTGCTCAGACAGTAATCTGATTAATAATGGCAATAAAATATTTACAAAATTTTCCTGTAAGATGACACAATAGAATAGTGTCATTAAAAAGGTGGGGGGAAGACATCTGACACAAAAGTAGAAATCATGTCTTGCTAGACTTGAATTAGTTTGGTGGATAAAAAAAGCAAACACTACCACTCTTTTAAAACCTTTCTTTTTCTTTCTATTAAGCTGTTGAATAAAATGATCAACACACAAACAGAAGTTTGAGAATTTTTTTTTCCTCAGAAGAGAAGTGATAGGAGGAAAAAAAAGAAAGAGGGTAAAAATAAAAATAACAAGGTTGGCTCATTTAAAATGTATAAATGAAAAAAAAAAATAACCCATGGAGAGGATATTAAGTGTTCTTTATTCTTTTCCAGAAACACCAGAATGTGAAGTTCTGCTTTATGTTCAGTTCTGGTTGCCCTTCTCAGCTTCCACCACACCACTGGAGCACCAAACCCCTTGGGCTAACTGCTCGCCTTTAGGGAAATGGCAAATTATAGCGGAACTTGTTCCTTGTTCAGAACACAAGCAGTTATGATTACTTCATAAGTGTGAAAATTGCTCAAGGACGTACAAGTAAGTTCTTGGCTTCCTACCCTCTCCCCTTCCCCATGAACAATAGCATTTTTCCGGTAAAAGACAGCACATGTCCCGCGCGCACAGAGGCTTCCAGCACCAGTTAGGGCAGATGGGACAGCAGGTGGGTATTCAGGCAGCCTGGCCAGCTCTGCAGGTTCCAAAACAGTGGTTAAACTGTATGGTTAAGCAAATTTGTTCAGCTGAAAGAACTGCAGACAGGCCCTAACAAACAGACAAACATAAAATAACATTCAGGAAAGTAAAAAATCAGTGGTTTCATTTGTATTAACTCATTTCATTCCTGAACGAAGAGAATATAACAAACACAGAGAGTCATCATCCTGGCATTACATTGTATTATCTCTGAATTTATTCTCTGCTTTGTAAACTATAATAGTACTTTCAAAGATTACTGAAATATGAAAAAAAATAGAGCGGTTTAGAGCTCTTATTGCACTGCTAATATTCTAACAATTTATCACTGTTCTTTCTTAAAATACTACATGATAATGACTTCAGAATAGGTCACAACAATTCACATCAGAAAATGGAATTTTCTCTCATTGAAGAAAGTACACTACAATTACAAGGAAAGAGCTTATGCAAGTGTTAACCTAATTAAATGCTACTACCATTCTGAGCAGCACTGCATTAGTCTATTAATGTGAGAGTATGAATTTTATAACCTTTGTTCAATAAAGGCTCTTACAGTGTCTGACATGAATTATTTTAGGAGACTAAAATATTTTTAATGGCAGATAAGCACATGATATATCATTACTATGACTGAGGCAGACAGGAGACTTACACTTTGCTTTCACCCCTGAGAACAGAGAAAACCTAATTTCCTTCACTGTGTGATTGCTCCCTCTGCTTTCCATGCCAAAACACAAGTTATTCACAGTACAACTTCATGGTCATGTAACAACCACATCCAGCAGGAAGCATACAAAAATTCAAGAAGCATTATCAGCAAAAGAGCAGATTATAATAAAGGTAACTAACAATTCTTATGCTACATAAATAATCTGTTAGATTAAGTAAAATGGATACATTTTTTAAAATGGGGAAAAGTAATCTCTGCAAAACTAAAGATTAACTAGAAAAGGGAGAAGAAGCCAGGCTTGAAAAAACTAGCTGCTTCTTTGTTTTGCTCTCTCCCTTTCCCAAACACACACCCAAAATCACAGAACAGAGGATCCAAGAGATAGAAAAGCTTATCACGTCAGCACCACCATTCAAGGAAGAGTAAGAGAAGATGCAATATGCTGCAACAGGGCTAGAAGACTGGAGAAAAGGATTACAGCTTCCAGAGTCTTTCTCTGCATTATCTGGGATGTAAACACTAAGGAAAATAGTATCCAGTGTTCTATGGCACTGAAAGGATGCTGCATCCTACAGTGGAACTAACTGGCATAAGTTTAGTACTCTTAAAAGTGAAGTAGAAAACAAACTGAACTCTTGCCTTCATACACAGCTCCAGAAGAGCACATCTTTGTGGAACTCTACTATAGAATGAACAGAAATATATGTGGGTTTTGTACACATAAGATAGAGCTGATCAAAGAGATGCATTATTTTGCAGTTCTACAATGGTATGCATCAACTGTTTCACAAAGCAGTTAATGTTATCAGTTTCAACATAATTTTCCATTTCATCTGCACTTGTATAGACCATCATAATGTCAAAGAAATCTCTGAAAAGGTCTAAGACCTTTGCTACACAGGTGTATGGGTTTTAGCTGGAGGAGAGTTAATTTTCTTCACAGTAGCTTGTATGGTGCCATGTTTCAGATCTGTGCTGAAAACAGTGTTGCCAACACAGGGATGTTCCAGCTACTGCCAAGCAGTGTTCACACAGCATCAAGGCCTTTTCTGTTCCTCGACCCAGCCCACCAGCAACCAGGCTAAGGGTGCACAAGAAGCTGGAAGGGGACACAGCTGCGACAGGTGACCTCAACTGACCAAAGGGACAACAAAAACCTGGGGGGAAAGAGAGCTGTTTACCTGCCACTGCTCTGGGACTAGCTGGAGCATCAGTCACCTGGTGGTAAGCTATTGATTTATTTGCATCACTTCTTTCTTGGTTGGTTTTGTTTTCCCTTGTTCTTGCCTGTCCCCTTCTTTTTTCTTCCTTATTAAACTGTATTTATCTCAACGCAGAGTTTTTGCACTTTCACCCTTGCAATTCTTCCCCCAATACCAGCCACTGAGTGGCTGGAGAGGGCTTAGCTACCAGCTGGAGGTAAACCACCGCTTAACAGGTATCTATATTTCCATTCTCATCTCTCCAACTTCAATTCACTATTTCAGCATGTCACTTGAGTACTTTTCCCTACCCTCTTCAGACTCCTCACAGCTTCTATGATCAAAAAAACCAGATTTTAGTTTTCTTTTTCTGCCTTTAACACTTAATAAACAGCTGATGTAATTTGAAACTATAACAACTCTCTCTGTAATTACAGTGCCTAAGCACCAAGGTCAAAATGAGACAAGCAGGTCAAGTAGGTGCTGCAGACAACACTGTCTTAACTAGTCTATAATGCTGATCAAACTCCAACTTAGAAATAATTCACTGTTTGCCCCGCTAATCGGATTCAAAGGATGACTTAAACCTTAATTACAATGTCTCTAATTCAAATTTGAAATTTGTTTGACTGGATTATTCCCTTAGTTCCTATGCGAACGTTCCCCTATATCTGAAATAGACCCTCTCCTCTAGGTTATCTTTAGGTAGTATTTCCTTCTGCTTACCTAAATATGCCCTAGTCTTATGTAAAGTACAAATACTCTACAGTTACACTTTGGCAGAAGTCAAGGATAATAGTGTCGTCAAGTAAGGGATAACTAAATGGTTACCTTCAGGAGCAGGACACAGAGCTCAGTTCTACGCTATCAGCTCAATATCAAGTACATCAGATTACAGGAAAAAGAATTCTTAACAACTTGCTATTAGGAGAAGGGAAAACTTACAAGTTCATTACAAAGGACGGTGTTAAGAAAAATCTACATACTTAAAAGCATTTAATACATATCTCACACTATATTTTTCCATTCTTGCATCAGAATTATCTTAAAAAACACAAACGTATTACATTCCCACAATCCAATCAACTGATGATGCCCACCAGAGAAGTGCATGTGTAAGTCTCAATTCTACAAGGATCTGCACATCTAAAGACTAATATTCATTTTAACATCAGAATTATCACCTAACTGAAAGTAGATCTAATGGAACAGAAAACATCCTGCATTTTCACTGAAAAGAAATTACATCCAAAAATCACAGACTCATTGAATGTGTTGCACTGGAAGGGACCTTCAAAGGTCATCTAGTCCAACCCCCCTGCAGTGAGCATCTTTAACTAGATCAGGTTGCTCAGAGTTCCATCAAGCCCGACCTTGAATGCCTCCAGTGATGAGGCCTCCACAATCTCTCTGGGCAACCTGTTCAAAGAACTTTTTTCTAACATCTAATCTAAATCTACCCCTCTCTAGCTTAAAACCATTGCCCCTTGTCCTGTCACTACAGGCCCTTGTAAACTGTCTCTCCACAGCTTTCCTGTAGGCTCCCTTTCAGGTACTGGAAGGCCGCTATACGGTCTCCCTGGAGCCTTCTCTTCTCCAGGCTGGACAACCCCAACTCCCTCAGCCTGTTCTTGGAGGAGAGGTGCTCCAGCCCTTTGATCATTTTTGTGGCCCTCCTCTGGACTTGCTTGAACAAGTCCATGTCCTTTCTGTGTTCAGGACTCCACAGCTGGATGCAGCACTCCAGGTGAGGTCTCACCAGAGCAGAGCAGAGGGGCAGAATCACCTCCGTTGACCTGCTGGCCACACTTCTTTTGATGCAGCCCAGGATGGGATTGGCCTTCTGGGCTGCAAGTGCGCATTGGTGGCTCATGCCCAGCTTTTTGTCCGTCAACACCTCCAAGTCCCTCTCTGCAGGGCTGCTCTCTGGCACATCATCCATTCTCCTGCTCACTGGAGGGGAGGCAGAAGAAGCTACTCTTCCACTTAGCATTGAAAAAAATAGTAATTGCATTTTCCAACTGTTCTTAATGCCAAAAATGTATGCAGATGACTAAAAATCATAATGATATTAAAACTTTAAAAAATATATATTAAGTACATAATGAACTCAAGATAATATGCAGTGGTATTTTAAAAAAATTGGAACCATCTTGGGTAATCAGAAAGCAGAACCAGCCAAAGCAGCACAGGCTGCAATACTCCAAGGAAATAAGTCAATGTTTGGAGCTCATATTCGTTATACCATAGAAAACTATAGTGAGAAGGAAGCAATTTGAATTCAATTCTTTCAAGTCAAAGCATGTGGATGAGATCCAAGGAACATGTAATGAAAAGGAATTTAAATTATATCAATATCGATATATAAAAAAAGAGTAAAATCCTATTAGAACATTAAAGGTTTTGCTTGAATTGACTTGGCTTGCTTCCATCCATCCAAGTATTCTACTGACTGCCTCCAATACCATATAAACATTGTGGAAACCAAGGGATTAAAAAAACCCAAATTTTTCATCATTAACAATACTGAAACTGCCCTTCTCCATGTCAACGCATACTGACACCCACAAAAATCTAGAAGGCTAAAGGTACTTGTAAATTTAAAATCGGAAGATAAAGTTAGCTGGACTGTAAGTAATATAAAAGTAGAAATTCAATACTTATTTGAAAACTTAACTATATTCCCAACTATGTAATAAGATTATTACATATATGGTGATAGTTTAATTACAAAAAAAAAATAAAAATTTAATGCACAGTAATGAAGGCATATAAACGTGACAGGAATAAAAAGCATCCCCAAAACAGTCTTCACATAGCATCTACATAGTAGGAAATAATTCTTGTACAGACAAACAAAACAACCTTAAGAGTATATTTGAACACTTTCACTTGTTTTGCATTCCAATGTACTAAGCTGCTGCAACTTCATGTTTACAGGTACTGAAGGTGTGACTAAGGAAGCTAATCACACTATTTCAGAAGTGTTCCAAACAAAGAGCAGCTATATTTTGAGTCTGACAGCTCTTGGGGAAATTCTGTGTAGATCCTCCTTGGTTTGCTCTACAAAATCCTCGAACTCTCTAATCAGCTGAAAGAGTATAGCATATCTCATGAGCTTAGAAAGACATGGAGCAGTAACCTTTAGAGCACAGAAATATTTATGTGTACATACACACAAAATAAATTAAAAAAAAAAAATCACAAATATAAACTTGTACAAGTGAGCTGCTTCAACTTTAGATGGCACTAATCCTCTGAAGAGGCTATAAGAAAGGAACATTATATGTTGTTACTTCCCATGTCATATTTTCCAATATTTTAAAAGTTTGCAACAAATTCTATTGAATTTTTCTCTACTGCTATATCTGCAATCCAAAAGGATGGTCCTTGTTGGGCTTTCTATCTGTGGAGCAATCTTCTCCATTTTCTTTTTAGACAGTCATTCATACAGACCTACAGCTTCTCCCCACCCCTGCCCCCTATATGTTATTTGGGAATATGCAACTCTTATAAATTCAGAAACTTGAATGTACAGCCTGTGTTCACTCAGCCAAGTTTACTCCTTCAGCTCATTATGCTTGACTTTTTCAAACAGAGAATCACTGGCAAATTTTGTCAAAAGAAGAAACTCTCGTGGCCTCATTATGCTTAAAATTAATTCAGAATCATGACTAGATTTTCTGTAACAATCTTTCTACTTGCTAGACCAAGTTGAGACTACTGTCAAGTTGCTTTACTGACTAGTTGGGAAGAAAAGATGGGATGACACATATATAGGTCACACACTAACAACAATATCTGAATTGTAGTCATTATTAGTAGCATTTATATTCCAACATGTGTCTGAAAAGATCATTTTCTGCAGCAGTAAATCCCTATCCTTCCGCACAACTTTATCAGTTATATAATTACTATTTAAACTTTATGCCTTAGCAGTGAGATAATTTTAGTTTTCATTGGGTCAGTGAGCTATTTCAACTCACTGCAGAGCTGCGCGATCATGAGTTGCCAGACCTCACGTGTATGACGTTTTGGGAAGGAAGAGCTGGAGCAGAACTGCCCATTGCAGTGATGTCCACAGGCAGACTGGAATAAATATACTGACAAAACAAAAAAAGTTTAGCCATTACATTTCATTAGCATTAGTATTTTTTGCAACGAAGTAAGTTTTGCAAGGATAATAATGTTTCTTTATCAGGGAAAGCGGGGGAAGCCTGCAGTTGTGTAAATCCTTGTTCTAGCGGCTACAACCCCAGCATCAAAACAAAGCAATGGCTGTCCAAATAGGGGCAAGGTAGCACAACATTTTGAAAACAGCATAAATTAACTTAACTCAGAAATTTTTATTACTTTTTTCTATTTTTTGCTGCTTAAAGAACATAAGCACAGTATATATATATATCCTATGCAGACAGACGAATCAGCTGCTACTCCGAACAAATAAAGGCTACCTAGCAAGAAAAACTTAGAATGTCATTCCACGTATTAAACGGCACAAACTTCTTTGGTACTTAACGTCTCTTTCCTCTTGACTACATCACCTATTTATATTATGCCAGTACAACTGTTTGTGCCCATCTGCTATAAAATTGCAGAGGGACCTTAGCAGTTCAAAGTAATAAAGTAACACTGGATTAAGAAATCAAATGGTTTAGTTTTTAATTTAAATTTTAAGAGCTTTTTTAAAAGAAATACGGATCAGTTCCTTCACTTAGTTTTACCACGTAGCTAAGGGTAGGATGTGGAAGAAAACAAATACTTCAGCCAGTATTACTGCTAACTGCTGGGGAAATACGGGGTGTTAATTACAAAAGACTGGAATCACAGAAAGAAAATAAATTCAGCACGGAAACATGAAAATGCATGTCAAGGGAGGTCATTTACTTCTTTAGAAAAGAATACGAGAGGACTAAACACTGCAGAGAAACAACCAAATTAAGACAGAACCCCCTAGAAGGGCATGATCAAAGGATATACTACAATTATTCAGATCAGAATAACTGTGATTTACAGAAAAAAACAACTTTACCAAGTGAGTGCAATGGTATACAGTATACAGATCAGTATACAAGAAGGTTCTTACCAACTGTCTTTTGTGAAAATACCAGCATGCTAGAATGAGAAAAGCATTGCAAGTCTTTGGAGACAAAAAAACCCCATCAGCTTCACTGCCTCAGTAACTGATTTTTAAAATATTCTTGCCAATAACCATAACTTCCATCTAAGTAACCCATAACAAAAAGGAAACTAATTACCAATTATAAAATCCGTAAAATAGGGATTATAATCAGCATAATTCTTTACAGAAGTGAGACTTTACATTTATATCCCTCCACCATTGCAACCCAATATCATGAAGCACTCCACGTGTATGAAGCTCCTGGAAGTACCTGTAACTCCACCAGAAAAATTTAAGAATCTACTCCATGAATTAAGTTTCAACTGTAAGGGAGGGCATGAAGGTAAGCCTTGAAAGATGACAAGTATAATGGTTTGAAATAATAAGTAACTCTTCCAGTTTCTCTATAATTGTTTCCATGAGATAAGTGGAATTTCCCCCAACCCTTGTTTACCTGATTCAACTGAAGGGATATGTTAGTTTCTCTGCATATTTATCAACAGGAAAACAGTGAAAACTCAGGACAGACCAATTCTCCGTAGGATGTATTGAGGAGAGACTCTGCATCCAGTCCTCCTCTCTATGAATTTTCTCACATATTCACTAGTTCACTTGAGCGTTTGCTTCAGTCAACACAACTGCAACTTCTACTGCATGCAAGACCAGGATCGCAGACGCTCTCTGAGCATGGTGGCTTCAGGCTTCCTCAAAGCCACAAGAAAACCAGTAGCTCTGTCATTTAAGATTGTGAAATATGTTTACCTAGTTCTAGAGACGATGAATCATCAATAACTTTTAATTGGCCATGGCAGCTTGATATGTTGCCCTGTAAAACTTGGAGAAACGAAAAGCAGCCTCAGTTTTGTTGCAATCTTTAAGAAATTAACTTGCATCTTTGAGCACTGAATATAACTACTGCAGATTCATAGTAGAAAACAGAAATTTAATACTATAAAACTCTCATTATCTTTTTAAAAATATATTATATATATGTGCACACAGAAAATATCTCCAGATAGAATGTGATTTTTACTCCCTAGATCTCCTATAACTTTAAGAGGAAATTTTAACTCAGCAGAATATAGGAAACACCACAAATATTCATTTAACTAATAGTCTGAATCAGAAGATAGATCATGACTGAAAGTCTAGTCAGAATACTAACATATTTCCAGCCTCTACCACGGTTTCAGCCATTCCGATTCTTCCTTTTTTATTTCAAAAAGTTAAAATTGAAGCTCATTAATACAGGTGAATAAAAAAATGGATTATGTGTCATATTTCTGGTGAAAAATATGAGCTATGAAAGCAGCACAGCATCATTTCTTACAAGGGCAGCAAGCCTGTGGGAATGCACATTGTGCCTTTTCACGCCAAACTGGGATTTCCTGCTCCTTAACAGAGTAGGTTAGTCTTCCTCATTTTTAACCCAACCTGTGGCACCCAACCACATCCCTCATACTCTGCTTGGAAAAGTGTGAGCTTCTGCCAAAACACAAAGATGACAGAAGCAGGAACTGACTTTGCAGATACAAAATTACATTTGATATAGGGAAAGCATTTTCAATCAAATCATACCCATCTGTCTGAAAAAGTGTATCTGAAATTAAATACATCCAGAACAAACCCCTGCAATTTGTAACTCATCTGAAAGGACACAATGAGCTTCCCTCTGAAGATCATCTTTCAGTCTAACTTTCAAGTTCAAAGCAGACAAACATTAGCAACCCAACTCAAAAAAAGAGAAAAGACAGACCTGGTACTAAGAAATAATTTCACCGTTCTGCAACCTAATTCTTGCACTGTATTCAGCCCTGTAAGAGAGAAACATCTGCACAGACTGAGAGCTGCTGCCTATTTATTTCCTTTGCTAATAGGCCATTCTATGATTCTATGATTCTAATATCTAAATAGTGAACAGGCCACCCAGAGAAACGTTAAGAGTCTGCTCCTCTGGAATTACTCACAGTACTGCATCACAGGACTCTCAAACGGAACTATGGTCCAGCTTTCAACAGATCACCTCTGCGTGTCCCATTCAATCTAGACTTCTAGTTAGCAGGGGGGTTGGACTAGATGATCTCTAGAGGTGCCTTCCAGCTCTGACAATTCTGTGATTCTCTATGACTTGACTCCACCCATTTCCAAAAGACAAGAACACCTCTTACACAAGAACACCTCTTAGGCATTCACTTGCAGACAAACAATGTAATAAAAGGCTTAACAGAAACAAGTCTCTTAAGCATCTGAGTAACTCTTAAAATTTAATTAACATTTTTTATTGTTTGCATTGACAACTGAAGAAGCATCACAAACGTTCAACAGAACCTACATCTAGAAACACAAACTCTCACATTTGATGTGGGATTCAGCTTGACACGAAGATGTTTCAACCTGCATGCTTTCCTGCATGCTACCTACTTGACCTCTTCTAAGAGAAAGTTGTCAACAGCTGAGGAAGCTGCGCCACAGGCCAGCCAGGAGGTGTGCATCAGGACATGCCCAAACATTCTCCAAAGCCAGCAGAGAGCAATATAACCAGTGGAATATAAGAGATTTGATTCATACGAAGCCCCTAACCTTAGGCATCCTACTCTTCACCTGAGTCCCGTTTCGAGCATTTATGCTCCTGTGCAGAATCAACAACTCAGTACCAGAAGAGCAAGTGGCATATAACATGAATTTGTCACAAAGCCAGTTTCTCTCTTTTTTCTCAATACCAGTAGTCTCATATTTTAAAAACAGCATTGCAGTTGCAAATGTAAAGCAATGCATTTACATAAATTATGACAGAAAGTAAAACAAAGAAAAAAATACTACTATGTTTTTGATTGATAAATAAGCCAAGTGCATAAGCAATTTTTTAAGGTTTAACCAAAGAGAAATGGGAAATTCATGCTGCAGCATATTGTGCAGTAGTTCAGCTCTCCTTGTGTTATACAAGCATTCTGCTCCTCCTACCTTAGATATGACACAGCTTTTTACACCTACATGCAAAGTTAAATTCCAGAATTAGTGTAACTTCAGTTCATGACGTCATTCCCAGAAATCCAGTATTTTCATCATTACATGTCATAAGACAGGGATTTGCATTTAGTAGCTCTAGTCCATTTAGCTAACAAAAAAAAATTAACTTTTCCTCTGTAGTTAAACATGCATTTTTAATAAACAAAATAATAAAAAACAAAGATAATTTAGCACAAACATTTTTGAACTTTTGCACTACCCAGCACATAAGCCATTTCACCACAGACTGCAAATATAACGGAACTAAATGAAAATAAAGACATGAAGGCAACTAATCACGCTTGACAGACAATGAATGTCTCATGAAATGCATAAGCAGATCAGTGTCCAAAGATGCAAACAGAAACAGAGCATCCCTATCTCAGATTTTTAAATGAAGTTCATGTAAACTTTAAGAACTAGGGAACAAACCCAGAAACAAAACCTAAAAAAAACAGACTAGAGTGGACAAAGAGACACAAGAATTAATTTTCTTTTTTTAAACACTTGATAGGGTTTAAGGGATAGCCTGTATTTTGCTTCCATGAGTTGCCTACAGCATATGCTTAAGTAAATGCAATTAGAAATGCAGGGCAAGAATGGGGCAACAGTCCCCTCCTACCAGTATCTAGCCATCTGCGATTCATATTCTTCCCGCACAAAGATTGCTCTGACAAGTTTGACAACTCTTGCTGAACTTTCATTTAATCATTTTTTAAACCTTTTAAACTTTTGGGATCAATGTAATTACAAGTTGCAGGAAATAGTATTTCTCTTTTTTTGCTTTACTTTAAGTTAGCCAAGTTCCTTATAGGATCTCTGATCTGCGTTACTAGCAATTGTAATCAATTACCTCTCTTCATGTTTACGTCACTTATAATCTCACAAACTTCCTTTATCATCCATCTTCCTGCCTTTTTTTCCTCCTTCCAGGAAGCAAGTGGCACAGTCTGCTTTTTTTTCTTCTGGAAGATATTCCACACTTTCAGTCATCATTGCTGATTTTCAATACACCATTTCCAAGTCTACTGTCTCTTTGGGAGGCAGTAGAGAGCAGAACACCACACAAAATACACAAGATCTTTATCACGTGGTGTAACAGCTTCCTGGTTTTTCCTCTCTATTGTTTTCTCATTTGTCCTTTAGACAAAGGAATCAGTATGTTCTTGGAATCATTCAGAGCAATTGCAATTTCTCCCCTTCCCAATGGATAAAAGGCTTACTTAGAGCCCATGTTTGTGTATGTACAACTTAGACCCGTTTCATCCTTCATGTCACCCTTTCTGCCCATACGGATTAGTTTGCATTTATCAATATTTCTGCCATTTTATCAACAAGTGGGTTAGTACAGCACAGACATGGGCTTTTTAAGTAGGTTGTTTTCACCTGTTAAATATTTTCTTTTGTCAACCTTTTTCACCTCACAATTCATACCAAAACCGCACGAACCTCTCCACAGAACCATAACACCTTTTTGTTGCGAAAACATTTATTCCATGACAACTCAAGATCTGCAGGAAACTTGGGTGAGCAACCTAGCTGAGGTTTACTGAAAAACTGGATTATCATATACTTATCTACATACTCATCGACTCTGCCTCACACATTTGTGAAGGTAAGTTTCCCCTGAGCAAAGTCTGCGTTGATTCTTCCTCAGCACAGCACACACATCCATTCTGACCTCTCCCAGCTTGTTTGCTACAGTTCAGACTTGCCTGTCTGAAGTTCTCCATTCCTTACATACTCCACAATTGTCTTAAAAACAAAACAAAAAAACAACACTACTCACACATTCAGTACCTTCCATTCCTCTGCAGGCAATCAATGGACTTTCAATATTACATTCTTTATATTAAATAGTTCAGCAATTTCAGATCAGAGACCCTTTCAAAACTCCTAAACCTAACAAGTTAATATAAACTTTGGTTTAGACTTCAAATCAGGCATTTTTTTTCCCGACTCATCCATAGTGATTCTGCTATATGGAACTTCCTCATCTTCCATATACAAGGCAAATAAGATACTTTGGTCTCCTTTAATATCTTTATATTCCCCAAATGCTTCTGGAATATCACAGAATCATAGAATACCAGGTTGGAAGGGACCTCAAGGATCCAATCTTTTTTGGCAAAAGCATAACCTAGACAAAATGGCCCAGACCCCTGTCCAGCCATCCTGGTTAAGCTAAACAGAACCAATTCTGTTCAGTGATTTCATTGTTCAGCTCAGTCTCACCTGAGAGACTGCACTTCCTGAAGTTAGCAGTATGTTTGGGCGGACAGTGCCTGCTACTAGAAGTCATAGTGCCTGGTGTTTATAGCTACTGCCAAGGACTGGTATGAAGAAAGGCTCCTGTTTACACTTGTTTCAATAAAAACCAAGGTCACCACTGGATCTCATGCCCTGTGTTGGGGTACTGCAAAGTAAAACAGACATGAACAAGTAAAAGGTCGCACCTGTGACAGGCGCAGAATGAAGTGACCCAAAACCAACCAAAGCACTCCATTCCATTCATATTCGGTACAAAATTGAGGTATCATGGGGATTAAGCCCCATTCTTTAACGGCCAGCACCCAAAGAAAACTTCATCTGTTCTGACTTTGATCCCAATCTGCAAGTTCCTGAATCCAGTTCAATAATCTTGTTCCTGAATGCACTTCCCATGTCCCATCGGATCCAGTCTACGACTTCCTCAGTGCCTGCCCTGCAGCATCAGCAGTTGTTCATAAGGGGAGTTTTGATACTGGTTTTGTACTTATTAGTATACATTTCATTATTTACTTATTAATATTATTATTGTTTCACTGAAGGTGTTTTAGTTTCCCTTTCCCATCCGTAAGTCTCTCTGCCTTATTCCCTTTCTCTTTCCC
>NW_009737080.1:26832-40560 GCF_000703405.1 Apaloderma vittatum
GGAGGAGAGAAGGGTTAACAGAAAGCATCTGCCATTCATCTAGTGGTTGGTCCAGCTCTAACCTTTGACATCAACCGAATCTTAACTGCATCCAATGTTGGGAATCCACCATTTCCCTAGGGAGATAGTTCCAGTGGCTGATTGATCTCATTGTGAAAAATTCTCCTCATGTTCATTTGGAATCCCCTCAGGAGTAACCTGTACCTATTACCCATTGTCTTTTCCATGTGACTCCTTGTAAAAAGGGAGTCACCATCTTCTTTGTAGGTACCCTTTCAATACTCTTAAAACTGTGATAAGGTCTTCCCTAAGCCTACTTTTCTCAACGCTGAACACACCCAGTTTCCTCAGCCTTTCCCCATAGAGACTTCTAGTCCTCTGATCATCTTTGTGGTCCTTCTCTGGAGCTTTTCCAGCCTGTCCACATATTTACCATCTTCAAGCCATAGAGATATGGGTGTGCTTTCTTCTCTGCTACTTGTTCATACCAATTTTATCACAGTTTTCTCATAGGCTTTTACTGATAGCTGGCACACACTCTAAGTGTTAACAAAGCATGTGACAAAGAATCACCAGGTTAGCTCTAAGCATTTTGCTCCCTTCAAAGTATCCTCAGTCATGTATTATTCTTTTTGAAATAAAAATATCTGCTTTAATGAATCTTTTTCATGGCTAATGCAAAGCTGAATTTGAGCATGTTATAGCGTATGTTTGAGCATGTAATGATGAGAATGTTCACTACTACTTCACTTGCTACATCATAAACCAATTCCTCGGTAGTGCTTGAGAAGGACTCAGGAGCTACTTAATACATCTTAACTGAATGTTACCTGTCAACAACAGCCCATTTATTTACCTTCCTGCAAAGTATGGCAAATTAAATGTTCATACCTACATAATTAATGTTATGGTGGTGAGACTCTTCCTCAGAATATCCCTCCTGACTCCTGGCCTGTTAAGACAGAATCTTCATTTTAAAACTACTGATATTTCAGCTGACTACTTTTAGAGACTTCTGGCATTCAGATGTAAGCAAGTATACATTTGCTTTTGACATAATTACTGATGAAACTTTCTCTTTAGACTTCTCTGTTATTGGGTTGGTCACAACTGAAGACTGAAATAAATGTTTTACTAATGTTTTGTATTCATTCTGGCAAGGACAGGATGCTGCTGCAGAACAAGACCGTCATTATGTTTCCCAGTCTTGTTTCAGGATTGTTTGGCAGTATGAACAAAAGCTACATGTCCACTTTTCACACAGCCCACCTCTTCAGTAATATTTTGTCACGTAATGTGATCCTTCAATCGTTCTTGTTTTTTCTTTAAAGTGTTTTTTTTCCAGGAGTAAGCACACATGCATAACAACTCCTTATTTTTTAAACTATAACCAGCTACTAGAAACTACTATTACATATGTGGAAGTCATTCATGTTTCACAGTTTACTCAAGGTAAGAAAAGCAATTACATCTCTGCTGTAACCTCCATGAGCACAAGCATCCACTATATAAAATATGTGTGATACAGAATAGACTCGTGGAATAAAATAAATCCCAGCATATAATGTTGATTATTCTAAGCCAGGCATGTGAGCATATTTATCTCAAAGCAGGTGTTTATTTTGACTGCTAGAGTATTATTTTTTTTTAAATAAAATCCAAAGTTAAAACCGATTGAATGATGTGTGTGGTAACCCTTCCCACATCCTTCAAAAAGAGAACCTTTATGCTTTTTGATTATCATCCTGGCAACAGAGGCAATCATTTGCTCTAAAATTTTCAATGTCTATGAGAAGGTTTCATATACCTTTCTGTCAAGCAATCAGTACTTTGAGTTGTCAAAGACTAGATGCAACTGAAGACAACAAGCTCTTGTGCAGTGTTCTAAGAACAGCTAGAAATAAACTAAAAAATCCCTTTGTAATATGAGAAAACCTACATTTTTTTAACCTCTATCCTTGCTGCAGATATGTTATGGCAATTATGTTTTGTCCTTTTGGAAATTGGCAGTTTAAAAGGTAAAGTTCAAGTTGGAAATTACTAAGCTTTATTTTAGACTTAAATACAAGACCCTTACAAGTTCATGATACTTCAAGGAATGGCCAAAAAAACCCCAACTCTATTGCCATTACGTAGCCTTCTCGCTACAGTAATTTCAAAAGCAATCTGCAAGTTGTGATAAAAAAAAACACAAACCAAACAAAAAACATCAACCAAGAAGCAAAATACATAACACTGCAAGACTCTTACCCATTTCAAGTACTAAAACTTTAAAAGTCACATGTAAGACTGTACATGAATAAAACTATTTGTAATCTTCTAATTAAAAAAAACGATTATGCTACTTCCCTCTGGCTGTAGCTCTGAATCATAAGAAAATCATCACCTCTTCCAGATACAAGATAGCCAGGAGACTACAATTAAATGATTGTCTAGAAAATGCAGCAAGCTACATTTGACAGAGAGAAAAAAATAATGGATAACAAAAAGGTATGGACTTGTTTATTTTTATGTCTATGGTATGCCCCGCCCCCCAAAAGTGACAACCTTATCAATTTTTTGCTCAAATAAAAATTTGTATTTGTAATAGAAAACTCAAATTTAAAATCCTGTTGTAAGATCTTCTAAATAAAGATTTCAAAGCTATCATCCTGTTTATTAAAGTCCTCATTTCTTCATTAGATTCTGACGTAGGAAGGAGCTCAGACTAAGAAGATATTTGAATAGAAGTAAGACCATGAGTATTACAGTACTCTGAAAACTGCAGCATGGCCGCCTTCAGCACAGCATGTGCGCATTATATTATTAATACAATGAAACTTTCATTTTCTGTCTCCTTTTGCTTACATCCAAAAGAAGTATTTTTGAAAGTTCAGACTGCTTAATTTAAGACAACAACTCATATGACAACTAATCTTTTTCTCAGATGTTGATCAGCAGGCAAATGGAAGACTACTTCAAAAGGTCACCACTACACAATTTTGTTAACTCCAGCCAGGTCACACACTGTGTTGCAAGGAAATGCTTCTTTTACTGTTGCTTACCAAACCTGTGAAGAACAAGGTAACTAAGATATTCAGTTCAGTATTTACTGGGTCCATGAGTTCACGATAAACTATTATTAAAAAGTACACTTGCACTGAACAAACAAATGGTTTATATATACACCTATACACGATTTTGAATTAACCGTATTCAGTTAACATTTTCTACTGCACTGAGATTTTGCCTTTCCTACTTGTTCTTTAAGAGCATTTTAGGGCATTTCAAATAAATGCTGTTATAAACTGTAAGTTGGACAAAAATCACCTTCTCTGAGGATATGCAGTCTTTCTATTTGTTGTTATCAGAATAGTGGAAGTTTCTTCCAATTTCAGAAGATAGTGCATAATTCTGTTGCTATTTCTAGGCAATCTGTTCGTGATCAAACATAAACGTATTCCACCACCAGATACTGCTCATCAGGCATATATTAGATTACATTTAATACACCAAATCTGTGCTATTCAAGGTTTTTATTATTAAGTCATTTGTATATTAGACTCTTTTGGCCATATCTACTCCTATGGAGGTCTGAGTCAGAAACATCTAAGTGTTATGAATCATTAGCGCACGTACTGTCACAGGTACAAGCTATACGCAAAAATAAACCTCTAAAGTTACAAAAATCCTTTAAGTTTTATGTATATTGGCAATAAATAGCACAAGACTCTAATTTTGCTTTAATGGGTCCTCAAAATCACCCTTTATTGATCTTTAAAAAAGAAATTTAAAGTCCTTCCTTTTCTTGTGAGGGTATTCATTTACCCTGATGCAGCCCTCCCTCTGGTCTAGTTTCAGAAAGCAGCTTTGGGCAGAGGGAAGACGAATTTTGGGTTGGAGCAGGATGTGAGGGATGTTATTAAAGTGAACTCCTACGGAAAAGCATAAAGGAAATAATCACCCCAAGGGTAGAGGCGAGAAACGTCTTAGCCCCATGCCACCTGACTCAAGTTCATCATTGGAAGGCCCGGAGAGCAACCCAGCAGATAGCCAGCAGCTTCTGTTTGCACATGAAAAGGAGATGGTCAGGGAAAGAACTGCCCAAGTGCTGTTTTACCTTCAATGTAAAGGACAGTTTTAATAATTCAAATGCAGAATTTTGTCTTGAGCTTAAGAATACAACCTAAGACTCAAGGATGGAGGTCAAACTTATCCCCTATTTCTGCATCTAAGATACAAACCTAAGGCTCCTCTAAATATCACTAACTTCACAGTCTATTTTCCCCACAGTGTTAAAGACAATTTCAAAGAAGAAAATTATTTCTCTTTACAGAAAAATTTCTAAGCATTTGAGATCTATTTATATGCATAATTATGCACACATAATCACACCAAATAAAGTGTCATGTCTTAAATCACAAGTGGAAAACATATATCTAAGTGTCTCATTTCACTGCAGGTGAAGAAAAATTTAATTATAGTTCTCAGACACTCAGGCAGTCTTCATCCAGCTTTCAAACTTTAATGCAAATACAACTGTCCTATTCTAGCAATTTTACTTACTGCAGTTATAAAGCCCTGTTTCCGTTTCAGGATAATGAAAACAGAGGTTAACTTATTCCGATCCACTTTCTCATACACTGCACAAGATCCGGTATGGCATTCTTGTAGATGTCACAGTCCATTAGCCAAATTAAGCAAGCCAAGTTATGATTCTGCATTTTCCAGCTTTCCTGAGTAGCAGAAAAAAATGCTGGGATTTTGTGTCTTATGATTTATGCACTCTCAGTCCATGCCATAGTAACACCCAGACCTTTATACACACTGCTATAACCTGCAAGGTCACTTGCTAGGCATGCACAGGTGTGCTAGTTTTACACACAACAGAACCACGCCTTCGCAAAAACCATTTTAACTTGGAAGGGCTTTTTCCCATTAGTTTATGCTTATTACCTGCATTAAAACTACACTGTCTTCTGCAAATGTATCTGTATTAATCGGTAGCACAGTTTTCAAATTAAGATATGATGGGAATCTACCAAACAAAGCAAACTAATGTCACATTACTTACATTTAATTTACAGGTTTGAAACTTTGTAAGCGTGCCATGTAGTGTAAAATGCTATTTAACATCTTTAGTAAACCCCAGCATTTAACATGTAAAAATATGAGCTTCTCTCAAACTGCAAAGCTGCACACTGCAATGTTGAAACACACTGGTCATTCAAACATTCCAGACAAGTAACTGCAATGCAAACTAAAGCTCAAGAATCCCACATTTATGTCACGTAAAACCACAAAGCAGTAAAACACCTACTTATCCATCATTGACTAAAATCTTCCGGCATGATACGTTTACAAATCTAATTATACTTTTATTTCTAAATGAAAAGAAGGAATAACGTTACAAAACCTAAGATCACTAGAACAGCAAGTGCTAAAGACAGTCAGTGCAGAATTTGTATTATTAATGGATCATCTCTTTTAAATCTATCTCCTTTTCCCAGTTCCCTTTCTTTTTTTTTCCTGACACAAGAAATAAAGAGATTGAAGAGCACTGGACAGCAGACATTACCCATTTGAACTAAGCCAAGCATTACATAGCATAAAATCAATAACCATGTAATCTTGTACTACATTTGCATACATGATACACAGAGTACCAGAAATGGTGGGGAAGGCATGGAACAGAAGAACTGCACATCACAGCAAATGAACATTCTGAAGTGAAATCACTAATTAAAAAAAAAAAAGAAAAAAAAAAAGAAAAAGCCCACACCAGTCATGCCCTAGACGTCCTACTAAAAGACTCTATTGGTTTTCAGAAAATTTAGTTCAGCTGTTACAGTATGTGTATAATTCTAAAAGAAAAATAATAAAAAAGGATAAAATACACAAGAAAAACCCTGTTTAGCAGAAAAATCAAATAATTCTAGAATAGAAAAACAACAACATACCTGCATAAAAAAAATAATATGAGCCAGTGACACAGGCAGGCACAGTTTATCAAAGTAGACAGAAACTACTATTCACTACTTTGGTCAGGCGTAAATCTGCATTTCAGGGATGGGTTTGTCTTTTATTTTATAATCTACCTGAGATGCTACTGAAAAATTATGCTTTGTTCAAGCTCAAAAAAAATTCCAAAACTCCACAACCCTCCCCCAAAAAAAACCTCACATCTGGAAAAAAAGGCTACAACTGAGCAGAAAGATATTTTGGGAATCTTAATCAAATATTCCAACCAAAGACATTACTGCTTTGGGATCCTTCATTAGCATGAGTACACTTGATCATAGCTTAGAGATAAGGTACAAGTAGCCCCTTCAGAGAATAAACACCATGAGAATGCAGCAATGATCACTCAGTTCAGAAGTTCTGGCCATTTATCATTCCCGAAGCAGCAAAAAAACCCCAGTGAGCAGGTGACCACGGTGGAGAAAGTGAAATTTCCTCTCAAAATGAAAGCTCGTTACTGTGGGCTTTCATACACAAAAGCAGCATTTCCACAACAGACTAAGTACACAGGCTTCTTGGTGTAATGTTTAAAAGTACAAGCATAGTTTTAGTTACAATTCTCCAAGCAATCAAGTGTGACTTTTTTATTAAAGAGAACAGAATTTCCAAAATGGAAAATTCTTTCTGCAGTTTAAGAGGAAGCATCCAGTGTGACAACTACCTTTCACAAACTCTTGAAAAGTAGAACCCGATGTGAGATTTCTCTGAAACAGCTTCTCCTCAAATTAAAACACATTTTTGGAAAAGAATGTGACAAGAAGATTTGCAAAATCGGAGAAAAAAACCAGCCCGCTGTTTTCCAATCTCTGTCTAAAGAGAAGCAACAGACTTAATCTTGATTCTTGCACTGTTTCTTTTTTATTCTCTCATTCATATGGCTCTTCAGTAAAACCCACATACTGCTGAAACCAGGGGTAACGTGACTCTAAAAGTAGTATCAGGGACAGAGTTAGTCTAACCTCCACATTACCTACTCAAGCTTCAAAGCTGCTCTTCAGCATTATACTAAGAGCTCAGATTCCTCAAGACTTCCAGTTCTTTTAAAACCTCATCATCTATTAATACGTTCACGCTAAAAACTTAAAGGAAAACAACATTGAAACGCAGAAACCCCCCAAAAAACCCAAGCAAAATCTCCAACACCAAGAATAATATCTATGCTAAGGCCATGGATACAGTGGAAAGAAGTAACATGAAAAATGGGGGGAAATAAACCCAAACAAAATTCATCAATATGTATCAATTCAAATGAAATTTTAATCAAACCTTTTCCTACCAGTTTGGTAGTTCTTATTTATAACTGTGTAAAATTAAGAACTACAGAAAGCATGAGTTACAGAAGTCTAAAATGTGGGGTAAATGCCTTATAATCTATCACAAAAACTTACAACTGGTAGACGGCTTGGCTTTTTTTTTTTCTTTAAAAAAAAATAAAATGTCTTTCTCAAATACTTACTGACTGGTATTTTTGTTCTCACTCACATCATGCATCAGCTACTCTGCTACCTTGCCTGAGATCAACATTATGCCAATACACTAGTAATTACCTATGTCATCCTATTCCCCCTTGCAACAATGTTGGCACAGTAGATCTCTTTCAGTCCTTTGGAATTTTTTCAGTGTCCTAAGATTGATTAGGAATCAATAAAGGAGTTCTGCCAGGTATTTCAAACTATGGAGACTTGACTGACCTATTTTTAGCAGTCCTTTTATATTTATACTCAAAATGGGAAATATAATATAACAAGTACCACCTGCCTTATCCCTCAAAACAGGTATTTTTATTTAACACAACCCTGCATTCCATTAAGGTATCTACAAAATACATAGGTGGGGGGAATTTTTTTTTGGGGAGGTTGGGCGTTTTATTTCTTATTTTTAAGTTCTGACACTAGGTGTTTTTCATAGAAACCAAATACACTTGCTACCATTTGTTCAATTGTCCTTGTACAATATCCTCTTTCTATAAAATCCCACTGAGACATTTTATGTTTCCCCTCTTTCTTTGGAGACTTTTTGCGTGTATGTGACTTTTCTGAAAGATTTGGTTTGCCTCACAGTAACCTACAGTTTCTTCTACTATTTACTTCTTGGTCTCTATTCACCTGACTAGCACAGCTAGATCACGTATTTTTGGCTTTCAGACACATGCAATAGAGTTCTGCCTCCCCTTAACAGATAAAAATTTCCAAACTTCTCACTCAGTTCTATTTCCTCGATAACTCCCTCATTCCTCGAAATCTGCAGTTATATCTCTCCCAACTCACTTCAGCCCCTGATGTTCCACTGACAGTAGCTGTCTTTTCCAGACAAAAAAAGTATTTTCTTCCAGCAAACCACCAATTTACACACCACAGAGGGAAGGTCTCTGGCTTGATGCAGAAAACACAGAACTCTCTTCCCCCTGCCTACTCCAGTCACTGACCTACCACTGCCTGTTGCAGAACCGAGTAAGTCATGCACAAGTCTGATGGTCCTGCTCCACAGGCTCCAGGCAGCATTTTTTTAAGTACTAATTAATCAGCAACTTGATAAAAACATCAACATCAGTGAAAAATCTCAAACTGACAGGCAGGTGCCAAATCTTGCTCTTTGTGAGATTTCAGCTAGGACTTCTGCCAAGAAAAAGAAGAAAGATGACTAGAACACCACTAGCTGACGCTCACCTCTCTAAACACCCGAAGTCAGCCCACTGAACAAAATATTATCAAAATATTAGTGCAATATCAATTGACTCCAGAAAAGTTCTGGGATGGACATCTGACATCAATGGCCAAGTTAGTTGGTGGTTTTTTTTCAACTGTGTATTAAGAAGATGCACAAGAACAGATAGTGTTGTCATCCTGACAAAAACAGAACAGTGGTGAACTGGAGACATGAACCAAGAGAAGCGAGGAAAATATGACAACTACAGGAATAATATACTGAGAGAGGGTACACAAAAAGATCAGTTAGAAGAAAACCAGCCCGAAACGGTAAAGATATTTCATTATAAGAGAAAGATGCACTCTAGTCTCAAGGTAACAACATTTTATTTCCAGCCTCAACATGCCAATCAGTGCTCTAAAACATGCAGCAGAAGAGAGGTGTTTAAAAGTTGCCCTGTGTCACAAAGATGTGTTGAAGTCTTTTAAGATTAGATTTTAAAGGATACTGAAAATCAATGTTAACACTTCCAAAATATCAAAGGCTTTAACTGAGGATATATTTCAGGATAAAGTCAGTGTGGCCTAAAACATACTGTAGGGGTTTTTTTCCTTCCAAGACAAAAAGCGAATATTTCATACTCATTCTCCCTTAACATTTTTCAACACAGTCTACCTTGTTTTCTACAAAGTGTTTATACGTGCACCCTGCCAACCATGTCCTTTCTCAAGGGAGATTAAGGCTCGTCAGCATTGCCATTCTACACAGCCAAGAACTGACTGCTTTTAAAACAATAAAAATTCCCACTATACAGGACTTCTCTTAAATTAGCCCCATAAATTCAATATAAACGGCACTTTACATCTCAAATGCAGAAGGCAACCTAGAAGGCAGTTTACAAGGTCAACCAAACCTTAACATAGCTAAGCTGAGTTCTAAATCTTTGCAAAATTAGATGAGATCTTCACCACATTGAAACCCTGCCAGTTAACGCCCAAACTTAGGAAAGCAAGAGGAAGGGCGGCTGCAAATTTTAGGGATTTTTTAATATGCATCTTGGTTTGTACTAGCAAAAAGACCCTCCATTTATCCTGCTTGCCTACTTTGAAATACGTTTTTCAGAAGAATATTACAACCAGAAAATAAGTTCTGTATGGATAATGGTGACTTATATATTGTGAAAATAAATGCCTATAGCATATGCAGACCACCCGCAATGGTACAACAGCGATCTCTTTGTATTCAGCACAGAAAAGACTCCAAAAATTCTGGGGTTTGGCTTCTGAAAAAGGACAACTAATTTGATACAAGATGAAAGGCAGTGTACCGAGAAGAGCGTTATCCAAAATACAAACAGAAATTTAGCTCATCCAACACTCCTCCAGTAAAATTAATTCCAAAGGAGTAACATGATAATAGTCTTCAAAATGTATTTTTAACTGTATGTGCTAGTTAGGAAGATTTTTTATTTCACTGCACCCCGACTTTGCAACACATACGTTCATTTCCTTATCGACTTGACCTAGCTTATTCTGATAACAGATTACCTATATATGCAAATGACAGGAGAAAATGAAACCAGGAAGGGTAAAAAGAGAGACAGAAGAAATTATGCAGGTGAGACTTTCCTGCGCCATTTACAAATCTGCGTCAGTAAAGATATCGATGAATCTTCCCACCTCCTGGGTGAGTTGTACTCCAAATGTTACCTGCTTTCAGAAGAATGAAGATTCCGTGCTTAATTATATCCTGCTGCTTCATCATCCTACACAGGTGCGTAATGGCAGCACACACTGAACAGACTAAACCCAAGGAGCACTGAAGAACCTTTTACAACTAAATTTCAGCCCTCAGCAGTTGGTACTTCCACAATGCCAAGTAAAATAGGCACACTTCTCTTTCAAGTATGTACTAGGTATCATTTAACATTATTTGCAGTTTGGAGTTTTTCAGAATAGTTGCTCAACCTCTGACTTGCACCTGAACTAGCAGGAAATCCTGGGCTGGTCTCAGCTTGGTCCTTCTATAAACCACCTTCCCAGGCAGACACATCCATACCCCCACCAGATTCTGACACAGAGCACTAACAGCTTTTGTTCTGTCTATTAAAAGTTTTATATTCAGTGGAGTAATTTTTTTTTCTTTCCCCCAAGATCTCTTATGGACCATGCATAATACAGTATGCTTACTGTAAAGTTTGCCAGACTGTAACATGGCTGGAAACCAATACAGAAAGAGCAGTGCAGGGAATGACTGGGAAGCGAATCTCTAAATCTAATCCTGATGGCAGCTTGCTGTCTGAAGCTCTCTGCAAGTGGGCAATTTTAAAGACAAACGCATTCCTCACCTAGATTAAGAGTAGCTGCTATGCAAGTAAACAACATGAAGTTCTAAATTAGCTGTATTTCGTTAGGTGACTAGAGAAGGAAATAATGCTTTTTTAATACAGAGAATGCCTTTCAGAAAGTACAATGTTACATATTTAGGATGCAAATATCAGGCTTAATGGCACTCCTGTTAAAAAAATCAAAGAATGTCTATCATTCAGGTTGCAGTATTTAAGTCATATTTTGCTTTCTTATCTTCTAATAGCCCAGAAAAATGGTCATACTAGAAGCACCTCATCTTAACACCTGTTCAGAGGTCAGACTGCCACAGTAACATACCAGGAATGTTGCAGGGTTTTTGTCCTTCAGAATTCACAAATCAAAAATAGATGAAACATAACCTTAATGGAATTCAACAGCATAAGTTTATATCGAAATATATAGGGATTAAAAATGACAAAAGGATATTCTTAAGGGTTCTTACTGCTTGTCAGCCTTTATCTAAAAAGCAGAGTTTTAATTTGTTTGCCTGTTGTACAGGACTACCACACTTCTGGCCATTGCTTGCTTGTTTCTGAAATACTTCAAAAGCAGGTCATCTTACACAAACAATGTAAAGCAATGTAAATAGTGGATTTAGGAAAAAGAAAAGAGAACAAAAGAAGAAAATATTTCAAAAAATGAAATAAAGAAGAGTCTGGATTATTAACAACTACTAGCTAGAATATTCAATATACTAATAGTAAGCAACATTCTACTACAGTTATGCAGTTGGAAAAAATACCTTAATGGTAGATTTTTGTATTACATCAGATGATTTCAGCAAATACTAATAAATTAAATTTTCAGACTGAAAAAAACCATGATATTGATTTGAGGATGTGTAATTACTGCCACAAGTTTTTTAAAGCTACCTTTTCTGTAAGACCAAGTTTTAAAAGTCCAATAAGGCTTTCAACTTCGCCAGAGTTAACTCCAAACTGAACTTATCTCTAACTTACTGTTTTACTGGTGTTTTATCATTAATGTTGTTTCTCTTTAAAATAAAGAAATTCCTCAGGAATAAGAAGTGTTGCCTCCTTGAGTAAGGTGGCAAAGCATCCAGTGGAAGACTACTCTCCAACAGATGATGAGTGCACACCACATGCATCCTATTTCCAGTTCTGGTATGAAAACCACAGCTCAGTTTTAACAACCAGTTGCCCCACATGTGAAATACTTTTCTCTGAAAAGCTTGTTATAGTAAGACATGAGCACTACTCTATTCCAAGAGTTATATATATACACACTGCCATTTCTGAATTAGGAGTCTATCACACAAAAAAACCCAGACAATGGACCACACTACATTTACGATCACCAACTATATTACATTGTACTATAACCTTAAAAAATTGATTTCAGCAAGACTCTATGGCAATTAACATGTCTGGTATTTTTTCAAATTCATTAAGCCCTTCTGTAGATGTACAATCTTGTATTTCTTTCTCTCTGCTCCATGGGCTTTTATAACCACTCACTGCATCATTTTCCTATTTAAGTCCCAATCATGCGACCAGACTCACAGGAGAAGGTTTCAATGAAGCTGTAGCATAGAAATCACTGAGATGTGTGCTTGGGGTTCTCCTTGCACAAATCAGTTTACGAGATAAAAGATGCAAACTGTACAGTCTAAAGGCCTTGCTTTCTAATCTGTGTAACACAACGGAGCCATGCTTGGAGGGATCTGGATGGTACTTAAAACAGATCAAGCTACTGAGATAAAGCACAGCAGAAACACAAGACTAACGCCAGTGTCTAATTCTGTAGATAAAATACAGGATGGATAAAAGTTCCATTTAATAATAAGAAAACACTTCTCTGTTTTATTTCTAACTTGAATACACAGTCTGAAGTCATCGGATAGGCCAAACGGTTACCAGTTTAATCCTATCTGCCTAAATTGTAAGATTACTGATAAGAATTTCAGTGAGCCATGAGAAATGTAAGAAAAAACTTTTTTCCAATCTATCTGAATTACTAAGAAATAAAGACTTCTCCATTTCTCAGGGTCTTTCACAGACAAAGAAAATAAGGACTATTCTTTTTTTTTAATTCAAAGTATTACAAAAGACAAATGGATAGAATGACAAAAGAACAGTTTGAAATTACTTATATTAATTTTTAAAATACACAAGTCTGAGTTTAATATCATCTCTTCAAACAAATCCATTTAAACAGACATTACTACCGTACAAATCAAGATAATTATCTCCAAAGCCAATTGCACAAGAATGGGAGGGACATAATCCAGTTATGTTTTGTTTAAATAAAGCAGGCCTTTCTCCAGATGTCTTTCAGCAAATACGTCAATATTTTGCCACACAGGTTCAAACCCTGCTGTACTTATGAGGCCAGGATTTTAAAGCCCAAGTTCTCTTGTGCTGCCTTGTTATTGAACGCGTCTGTATGCTTTGCACTACCCGGCCCCACTGCTCCCGTCAGGCATCTGGAGGAGGTGGCGTTGCCACAGCTGCACCACGAACACAACACCCCTGGTTCATCCCGAAACCCGGCAACATTCCCACATCTTCCGTGGCTCCGCCATGCAGCAAGGAAGCCCCCTCCTCCTTCGCCAGCTGTTTCTCCACCAGCAACGAGAGGGCTACAGCTCTCCCTCGCACATCACCTCCCGGACCATCCTCGCCCTCCTCCCTAGAGGCAGCGTCCTGACTCCGGAGGGACGCCGGCTTCAGACGGGGCCCGGTGTCATTGT
>NW_009737081.1:0-1809 GCF_000703405.1 Apaloderma vittatum
TAGCTCAGTGCAAGGGTCTAATGCCATGGACTGAATAATGGGCTCTTAATGTTCTGTCAGTCTGTGTGCATGTTTCTCCTGTCTTCTGTGGCAAGAGCAGGAACTGGAAATAGCCTAAATCCGTCTGAGTTTAGTGCTGGTTGTTGAACTGCCAGTGTGCTCTTGCCAGCTTGATCTATCAAGCCAGAGCTTGGCAGCTGGGACTTCTCTGTGGTGTAAGATCTACTGGTTGGTGTGATTTCTACCCATTCGGTGTGATTAGGAGTTTAAAATGAAACTTGATGCTGCAATGCTTTCTTTTCTATCACCTCTCTCCCAGGGAATCTAGTGGGACAATGGAGTTAAGTAGGCTAGGAAGCGAGGCTGCCTTCCAGGGAGAAAAGTGCTGTAAAATGAGAGTTTTTAGCAAAGTTAGAAACAACAGCTCAGCTGGTTTGGGTTATGTAGAGGCTTTCAAAGTGAGCGTAGATAAGAAACATGGATTATATATCAGAATTGTGCCTAGAACACAGCTTGTTGGGTTTTATTTGTGACCGGGACTAATCCCAGGTCTTGCTGATCAGACGACTCTGATCTGAAACGGCTCCACGGGAATCAAAGGAGCAATCAAAAGGAGCAGCTTCTGGTTCCTGACTCTTAACTCTGCAGAGCACTTGGAGGTGTTGCATGGAGCAAGATTTCTGCCATTTCACACTTCATACAACAGGTTCATTCAGGACTCCGTCAAGTTTAATTGGAGAAGATTAATTAGGTGCTGATAGGCCATGACGAATTTTGATTGCAATATTGAAACCTTTACCTCTGCTGTAGAACAGACTGAACAGCTGTGCTGGGCGAACATGCCTTGAAAACAAACCAGAAATGAACTGTCATCTTGAAGACCTCGACTGGCCCGAGTGTGTGATTGTGTGCAGATAGTGATAGCAGAAAAGCTGGTTTTCCACACGGTAGTCTCTGTTCTCTGTGATGTGACATCAGATGTGCGATGTTTGGCAGCTGTACTGAAAGCGGTGGTGAAGAAGTGCTTTAAAACTCCAGCTTGCCACGTACCCTTAAGTGCATTCGGTGTAGAGACTTCTATGGATTCGAGTGGTTCTGGCAGAGATGGTTAAGCCCCTGAAAAACCATGCATAAGCAACTTTAACAGTGTCCCCCCGGGATGTTGTACTATCATAGCAGGCTTCAGTTTTAAGAGATGGTTATTTTTTTGCAAGTGGGTAAAAAAGGGCAGAAAACTTACTGTATCAAGCAATTGCTTTAAATAGTTGGGACTTTGATAATAGCGCTTCAACCACTGTAGACAGGCATAGCATTTTGTAGCTGGTAATTGTGAAATGCTTCTAGTGGTCATAGTGCTAGCATGAGAACGTATTCTGTAAGTCTTATTCCCTTAAGTAAGCACATATACACTTCAGTTGTTAGTTCTTTTGTTTTCAGAAAGCAACATAACCTGCCATAAATGCAGTTTGCATGATGAATCAGATAACTGAAAAGCTAATTCAGTTATGAATGCGTACAGTACGTAGATCATGGTATATTTTGCGTGTAACTAAATAGTCTGTGCAATCGGGGTAGTACCTTATACTAGAAGATTCTGTTTATATGTATCAGATTTTTAGGGAAAATGTGTAGTCTTGTACTTAATTTAAAAGATTAATTAGGGAGATGTTAAGTACATATAAATAAAAAAGGCTGATTAACAGAATGATCTGACGGCCACTAAATTAGGCCCCACATCTCAGTCTGTACAAAGGGAGCGTAGCTGAAACTGTGCTTTGGAGTTGTCTGATTATTTTTTTGTTTTGTTTT
>NW_009737082.1:0-9196 GCF_000703405.1 Apaloderma vittatum
CCCAGAGGCGCTTCCCCTCGGTTCCCAGCGCTACTGTGGTCGCGGTGGGCAACGGGCTCTGCCGGGCTGTCGGGACATCCCTGCTTGCTGTGAGGTCGTCTATGAAGTACCTCACCCTTTCTTGCAGTGGGTCGAAAGGGCACGGCTCTGCCCTCAGCTTTCCCATGCCTGGATGGGAGGTGAGTGGCGGAATGACGCGTAGGGTGCCAACATAGTTGTTCTTGGCACTGTGTGAGGTAGATGGTGCTCCTCACTTCAGAACTCGACCTTTAGGCGTGTGAAATACTGTAGTTGGGCTGTCCATCTATCTGTTCATTCTTGTGACCTAAAACGTGCAGCAGGCGGAACAGAGACCTTTCCTTGGTCACAGTTTGGGAGATCCTTCAATATGTGTGTATACAAAGGGAGACAATGGGCAGAGAATAGGGCTAGTTCATTTTATAGCTTATAACCAACCTTACACTCAAAGTCCGTGACTTGGAACCACTCTCCCTCTAAGTAGTGAGCTATTAAGAGTATAGAGCATTTCATCTGTGTTTATATATTTCCCAGTGGCTGGGAATCTGACTGGAAATCTCCCTAAATTTTCAATTGCAAAAGAACAAAGGTGGAATTGGTGCGCGGTCATGCATTCAAAAAACTGGGGCTCCAAGTTAGAAACCGCCACCAAATCTGCAACTCTGATGATATGCTACTTTCCCATAGAGAAACACATAAGTATGGCTTCCACTCAGCAAAGTGCTTGTTTAATTCAAGTGAGCTTCAGTGGAATTACTCAGCAACTGAAGGCAAACATGTGCTTCTGTGCTTTCCCAAACCAGGGCTTAAGTGCTGCTTTGACAATCATTCAGTCACATGAATCATGCTCATTGAAAAGTTCAAGGCAGACCAAATCAGGGAAATCACGGACTGAACAGCACTGCCAACCCCCTTGCACAAGAGCTAGGAAAATGCCAGTGCTGTGGATTTTTCCTGTGATTTTTAGGAGGTCCCTAAGTAAGGAGCAAGCTGTTCTTGACTCTGTCTTGAAATGCAGATCAATCTCATGAAAGCCAGTAGCCCTCCATGATCATGGGCTGGTTTCAGCCTATTTAATGCATTTCAGTCATCTCTCAAACTTTGGGACTGGGAGCTCTTACATGATTTACTCAATTTAAAAAAACAAACAAACAAAAAGCAAAAATGCACAAGCTCTTATTTGGTAAAACTGTGATCAGCAATTCAATTACAAGCACCAAACCCATCAATGGTTGTTAGGCATCAGATACATAGATGATTGTCAGGAACCAGAGCACTTTCCTGCATTAAAAAAAAAAAAAAAAAAAGAGAGAGAGAACATTAGATAATTAAGATGTCCAAAGAGTAGCATTTAGTTCTAAATAGCTTGATTCTTCTGCACGGTACTCTTTGATTCCTTTGCAAATTAGAGAAAATTGCACTTAACTGTTGCCTGGTTTTCCTCTGCTGACAGAGTCCTGTGCATGCTGAAATCATCTGTATCCTTAGGTACCCTCCCTTTCTTTTCAGGAAGGAGATAAACATGCCTGCCTTAAGAGCACCAAGAAAAGTTGACATGCACTTATGCTTGCATTTGTTATTTACCAACTTCAGGAACGTTCAGGCAGAGGTAGTGTTGGTTTAGCAGCTCTGAGTTTTAGCCTGTTGCTGTTGATAACATGCCTTGAAGCTTTGGGTGTTGTGGATTTTTTTTTTCTTTTTCTGAAAAACCCACCAGCTTCACCAAGTGGCCACCTAAAGATAGTGGATGTCAGCTTTACATCTCATATTTCCCTGATGCTCATTTTTCTGCTGAAATCCAGGTGCCCCTTGCTGGCAATCGCATGAGTATCTAGAAGGAGAACTTGGCAGTAGCACCTCTTCTGCTTGACGGGTTTGGATATATAACCTCCCTATAAGACTGATGTGTTTAAGACATGAGGATCTCTTTTGGGACACAAAAGGAGTAGTCTTGTATATTAAAAATGGAGAAAAATATCTCAAAGCAAACAGTGAGAAAAGCTGTAAGTCAGTTCAAAGCTATTTAAAGAGTCATTGGTCAAACACTGGGAAGACACCATGATAAAGAAAAAGGTCACCGGGCCAAACTCATCTCCATCTAATTACATTAAGCCTGTCAAGCTAATCCCTGAAACAATTTGACTGAAAATATTTTTCTGGTTCTCCTTAATCAAGTGACCAGTACATTTAAAAGGCCAGCACCTATTTCCCACATACTCATGTACGTAAATATGGCTGCTTATGAGCAGTCCTCTTAAGTTCAATGGGTTTGACCTGTGTAAAGTTAACCACCTGCCCAAAGTTTTACTTCTGCAAACAGCTGGTGGATTAGCTCTTCTGAACCTTTCTGCATGGCTAATTTGGTGCTCTTGACTGTCCTAGCAGTTACAAATGCAGGGCCTGTGAAGGACATTGTGGTAGAAAGTTCGGCAGGTGCTGATGAGGTCAAAATTTGAGTGTAACCGAGGTGAATTGGAGATGTGATCTACAGAAGTGGGTTCAGGAAGGCCAGGTAGGAAGCATCATGCTGAGCTGGGAATAATCCGCTGCACGAATATAGGATGGGAAGCAGTTGCACTTCTGCAGAAAAAAGTGGTGCTGAGAGAAAGGCAGACATCTCACAGGGCTGCATAAGGAGGACTGCACCCTACAAAACACATGGAGGGACTTGGTCCTGAGTATCAGTGAGGTCTTGGCTGAAGGATTCTGCTACTCGGGACATGGCCAAGGGATGTTAATTAGATTCTTTAACCTGAAGATTGAATTGAAGTGGGACATGCTAACAGCCTTCAGATCTATAAAAATCCGCTCTGAGATGGAGTTATCCGCTCCCCATGCGGCAACCCCAGGCTCAAGCCCTGGTGCAACCATGGTGCTGGACTTGTGAGAAACGTCCCACGCGGAAAGTTCCTAAAGGCTCAGTAACATTCACAGTAGTGGCTGTACTCCCATCCGGGCAAGGAGATATCCCTGAAAGAGTCACAGGGTGTCGTAAGACATCCTTGGGCTTAGGTAGGACTTGACAGGGAGGCTTTTTCCCCACCAGCAAAGTCAGGTTGGGCATAACTGTTTGGGGCTGTGAGTTATTTAGAAACCTGAGTAAGCACATTGATCAGCCCCAACATCTAACTCCTCTGCTCACACGAAACTACCTTCTCATTACTGTTCCTTCACATCCAGAATGGAAACAACAAACAAAACACTGCGATTAAGGCCACTTTCTTAAAGACAAGGCTTAGTCTCACACGTGGCATTCACCATGGCTGTGGTTGCTGCCCAGGGCTTTCTGAACAACTCTGTTGCCCCTCTGTTGTCTTTGGCTGGATCATTTTGCCCAGCTGGCAGCTTCCTGGGCCGTGCAGAATCTGCCTGTTTCCCCTGGACCTGCAGAGAAAGCTCCTTCTCACCCCACTGGTGGGGCAGGGGACATGTGCCCTGTTGTCTGCACTCTGGACACCACTCCCTGCTGCTGCTGCCAGGGTTTCCTTCTCCATCACCCATAAGGACACTTTCCTCCCTAAAGGGCCAGTGGGACACGGGGAGCAGCTGTTCCCTGCCCAGCCCCACTCTTGTGGGAAGACATGAAGGGACATCTCTGTAGGGACGAGGCAAAGCAAGTGTTTGGTTCTGTCAGAGAAACTCTTAGCAAAAATCACCTCTGAGAGTTACCCTTGTCTTCCAGGAGTCTGTGTGGGATCTTAAAAATTAAGGAGTTTTTCGTAGTACCTGAACCATCATTCAGTCTTTGCAAGTACTCTCAAGATGACATGGTGGTACATTATCAGCAGCTCATGAAATATGATTTACAAGCTAGGAAACTGCAGTATATTGCTAGTTCTCAGCATTGCCACTTGGTTTCTACCACTGGAAGTCCTCCTTCTTCACACTTGTGGCCAAAGACCGTGTCTTCATTCTGGCATGTGATCGGCTGCACCGTGACCTTCAGCATCGCCCTTGCAGAATTATCTCTGTTTTGCCTGCAAGACTTTCCAGGTTTGGACGTCCTGCAGGGATGCTGACAACTTCTAATTATGCTGTGGGTTGATTTGCTAATTTATGGTCATTTAAGAGCCAGAAGTCACAGAAGGCAAGAAAGATCCCCGTCCTGAACTTGCATCTCAGGTGAAGTGGCATCTCTTCAGCAGAGCCCTTCAGAGCAGGGCAGTGGTGCTTAATCATTTTCCCAGGTCGGACAGACTCAGTCCCAGCATGGGCCACCAGAGCCCTCAGCTCTTTTTTCTCTCTCCAGACACCCTCTTTGTGCCTCTGGGTGTTTTTGCCAGCTACCTGTGCTGTGACAGCCTCTCACCGTTTTCCACTTTCAGTCCAGGGCCCAAATACACTGAGTAGCTTTAGATCCACCTCTTTTAATCTGTTTGGAAAGGAGATTTTGTTTTATATTTATAGTGCAAGCAGCAAAAGAAAAACAAATACACTTACAGAGCAAACAACCTGTCACATTTATTTACTTTCAGATTAACCTATTCCTCCCCACAAGCTAAATTAGGTAAGTTTTCCTATTAATGTATTACTGGTTCTGATTTTTTACTTTTTTAATCAAGGAGATCAGGCTACCTGCTACCACAAAGAGCAATTGCTTCCTGACCTGCTGTTTCTTTTTTTTTGTTTCTTTTTTTTTTGGTTGGTTTTGAAATACCCAGTTGAATACTCATTTTCAAATTAGCATAGGAGCATGAAAATGGGGGCCTACATAGCAAAATACTCTCTTCAACTGTCCTCCATAGGTTGGGTCCTGTGCTGCTTCTGTCTCCAAGTGTCTTTCCTGCAGGAGATGTGTTTGAAGCCAAGCATGTAAATTGAAAAATACCATTCAGAAAGAGATTTATGATCCTGTTTCATCAGGGATGCTTATGTGGAATTTTCCCTGCCTGACAGCACTGACTCAGAGCTCACATGTAAATTGCCAGGATAATGCCACTATTCTGTATTTCACAGAATTGAATGTTTTGTGCCTTGCTTTAAGTGTTTTGTTGATGAAAATCCTTCCATTTTCTCCTAGAGAGGGTTTCATAGACAGCTGAGCTGTAACGGTCTTTCTGACTTGCAAACATGAAATGACTGCCAGTCAAATAGGCAAAATCTTAATTTTGGAATGGACAGCTTCCCATCGACACCACTGTGTTCTTGCAGTAATGCTTTTGAGTAATGCTTTCTGTGGCCAGTATTTTTCGTGTGTGAAATTTTGCTTGAGGGGAACTACTTGGAGTCTAGCAAAATTGAGCTGTGTCTTAACTTCACATCCCAAAAAATCCGAAGGTTCAAAACCAACATTGGCTGCCCAGTGAGACTTGGTCATGGGAGGGAGTGATGGTGATATACAGGCACGATTAACACATCCACACAACCAATAACTTAATTTTAATCCATTTACCAAAACACTTCATTATAGCACTGGAAGAACAAAACAAAGCACTTCTCAAACTGCTGAAATAGGCTAGGTTCAGTAGTAAGCACCCAATTTAGAAATTAAGAGTGGGATCTGAAATAGGTCGTGTAAGCAGACATACGCACTTTTTCTTTACTAGTTATTTTGCAGCTGATTCTGCTAAACTTGTGAGGATCAGAGCAGCACGTGTCTGCTCTGCCTTGAGTGAAGGGGTCCAGCTGGCTGTGTCCATACACTCAGCTCTGTTTGACGCAGCTCACTGTGAGAGCTGTCACTGTACAGCTGCTTGGATGGTTTTCACGTGCAATTCATACTTCCCGGAGTTGGGAAAGTCAAGTACCCATCTCTTTCTTTTTTCCCAAGGCTGGTGACTCTGTAGCTGTTTGTCCTGGTTTGAGCTAGAACAGAACTAATTCTCCATTCAGTGCTGTTATTTTTCAGCTAAATCTCTTCTAAGTGACTGCACTGTCTGAAGGGAATGGCATATTTTGTCAGACAGTGCCTGCTAGAAGTGGTAGTTCTTGATGTTCATAGTTACTGCCAGGTGCTGGTATGCAGAAAGGCTCTTGCTTATACTTGGTCTGAGTAGTAACCAAGGTCACTGCCAACTCTTGTGTGCTACATGGGGGTGCCATAAGTAAAAGGATTGTAAGTAAATGGTTGTACAGCTGACCCAAAACTGGTCTACAAAGTATTCCGTTCATATTCAGTATTAATTTGAGGGATCACAAGAGTCAAGCTCTCTTCTTCTGTGGCCAGTGCCTGAGGAGGACTCTCTTCTGCCTTTGATCCCGATCCATGAGTTCCTGAATGAAGTTCCTGAACCCAGTTCCCATCTGCTGCTGAGTCAGTCCCCAGTGCCTGCCCTGCAGCATCAGTGGTGACTCCTCAGGGGAGTTTCCATATCGGTTTTGTATGTATTGCGTTATTTCCTTATTAATAGTATTATCTTATGTTTTTATTGTTACTGTTTCATTAAAGCTGTTTTAGTTTTCTTTTCCAATCTGTAAGTCTCTTTCCTTTATTCCTTTTCTCTTCTCCTCCTGGAAAGGGAGAGGGGTTAATAAAGAGCATCTGTCACTGATTTAGTGACCAGCCCAGCCCTAACCCTTGACACTTACATATCGTAGGCTAGAACAGACAAGCCAAGCAGTTTCATGGAGCTGTTAAGTATTTGATAAAGCTGCTTTGCACAGTGTGAGTGTGAATTCTGCACTGTAAGAGACAGCTGAAAATCAAATTATGCTGGACATTATCTTCTTGAATTAAAAGCCCAGATCATCACTAGTTTTATTCCCTGGGATTAAAACAAAGATCTGAAAATCCTGAATAGTTTGACAAATTATGTGTTAGGGACTGGTATGAATAGAGCACTCACCTCGGTTACAGTTGCACTTTTGTGCTGTATGTTTATGAGCCTTTCTCTGGCCTGCATTTCACGTAGCGTCTGCTTGCTGAGTCTTAGGAAAGCTTTCAGGGATATTAAAACACACAGTGTTTCTCTGAAAAACAGCAATCACCATCTCCATATTTGAATTCCTCCCGTGAATCCTTGAGAAAGCTAACCCATCAGACACCAGGAGGGGGGAGGTCTCATTTAGGTGTTTGAGCCTTTTATTATTAAGAGACCTGTCGTCTCCTTCTGTAGATGTTTTTCAGTTGTGTCAGGTAACAAACAGACACAAAAGAAAAAAAAGTCCCTCTCTTACAGAGGAGAACAAAACCAACAACCAAAGGAAGAAATAGTAGGAAGTTCTTATTCTCGTATGAAAAATAGCAGTTATCCAAAATCATTAGAACATGTGCTTGGAACCCAGTGTCAGAATATCTCCTGTGGTTGGACTGTGCTGCCTGGTAGAGCCTTAGTGGGGCTGGGGGTGTGTAGTGGGTCTAAAATGCTGTGTCTTCTCTTTGGGGGCAGGGACTACGGTCCTAACAGCTCCCACTTGTGGAGAAGTTTGGAACCAGAAATTAGGGAAACTTCTACATGCATTTTTTCTTATTGTTATTAAAGTGAAACAAGCCCTGCATTTAACCTATTGGATGTGACGGTCTCTGTTCTGAAGAGTTTGAGGCAAACACAGGCTTCCTCTTCTGTCTAGTAGACACAGATATGTCTGCAAAAGAGGGAGAAATCTTCCATTAACAGCACCAGTTTACTCTGAAACCTCTTTGTATTAAAAAGCAACTGGGACTTAGTGTTACCCAATTTTCTCTTTGAAAAGCATACAGTATTTAGCATCGAAATATATTGAAATATAAACTGTTGTTTATAGGCTATAGCTTATATTTTAACATATACCTGCTAGAAGGAAAGGCATCCTAAAAAAAAAAGTAAGGCTTGCTTATTTTCACAAATATTTGATAATGGAAGCACTATGTTCAAACACTTTTCTAGGAAAAAAGCAAAAGAGAAAAATGCTTGCTGGATCTCATACAGGTGGAAAAACTGTATCATAAAGAAAACTAGATCAACCACACAAGGGGTTTAGGCACGGCTTGCTTTGAGGCAAGCTGGATATGTGGGTGGGTGATAGATGGGTATACTGGAAATTACTGGTGGCAGTATTTGCAACTTACCTAGTTTGCTGTTAAAAAACACCTCATGGGTGTTTGGAAACTTACAGTCATGCCATTTCTGTTAACTGTTCATTTTGATAGGTGCTGGCAGAAAACCCTGCCCATTGCTGCTGAAGAGCAGCTAAAAGAAAAAGGGACAACAGGTGAGAACATTCTGGCCAGGTTCTAGGGACACCCAAGCTCAGGGTTTGGCCCAATCACAGCAGTATATCAGAAGAAAAAATTCATACCTATTTTCCCAAGTCCCTACTATCTATGCAAATTCAATGCATGTGCCTGCTGGGGTTTGTCTGCATCCCATAGGTACTGTAGATGCCCATTGGAACCGGTAAACATCTGGGAACTGCTGAGAAAATAAATGAATTCTTAATATACAATCAGATAGGAGAGAAAATATTCTGTACATGTATTCCACACCTTATTAAAAGTTGAGCTTTTCATAAGCCAAATTTCCTTATTTCCTGGTTGCTGAGCAAGTTTTCTAAGGGAAAATGCTATTATCCTTATTCCTTTATAGTTTGTGGAATTCAGCAAATGAGTGCAGGCTCTTTCCCAACCTATTCAAATGCGAAGGAGTTTTTGTGTGCCCTGTGTGTGAGATCCAGACTATGTCACACTGAAAATGATCGTGTAGCTTTTTCTCATGGGCAGGGTGTGCTAACATTCATCTCTGTCTTCTGTCCCTGCTCAACACCACTCTGTGAGGCTTGTGACCAGGGAACAAGTATCTCATTGCTCCCCACAGTTGTATCCACCCTTCACTAATGCTTCTGCCTGGGTGTCAGAGGATGACTGGAAGAACCCAGGGTTTGAAAAGGTGGTTTCCTCAGCAGGCAGAGCTAGATGATGGGGAGAAAACTGAGAGTTTGCATCCTTGACTGAAGCAGCTTCCCAAAAGTGAGTAACATTGAGTTGCATCCTCTTCCCATGGTTTACAAGTGCTCCAGGGTGTGACCAGCCTCTGTGCCACCGAAGAGCTTGGTGTGGGTGTTGGGGGCTCATGGTTCTTCCTGCTGTGCAGCTGTGCCCCGGGACCTCCAGCTGCATGTAGCACAACAGCAAGGCAGAGTAAGGCTGTTAATCTACAGACTTTGGAGCTCTAACTTTGGAAGTAAATTGCAAAAATAGGTTCAATATCTTCATCAGTGACTTGGAGGAGAGGATAGAGTGCACCCTCAGCAAGCTTGCTGA
>NW_009737083.1:0-412 GCF_000703405.1 Apaloderma vittatum
GTGACAACGTTCAGAAAGAGATCCAGGCTGAAAAACAGCAAAGTCCCTACAGTCCAGCTAGGACGCTGCCCCTCTCCTCCAGCTCCCCAGCTACTGTTTCAGGGACTGGTCACATCTCTATTTACAATATAGAACATGAGTGTGGGCCGGACGCTGCGCTCCCGTGGGCTCTTCCACGCAGCAAACCATTCAAAGCTGGAACTTGCTCCCTGTGGTTTCTGGGTTTTTTTGTGTGGGTTTTTTTTGTTTTTTTTCCCCTTTTTTTCTGCGTTTTTCTTTTCATTTAAACGTCTTTTGTTTCAAGGACAATAAAAAGTTTCAATCAGGCAGGACTCGAAAGTCATTCCTAAGATTCATATATACAGGAGTCTACAGCAAAGAGACAGGCAGCTCGCTCCCCATGCGCGGGGAC
>NW_009737083.1:717-9872 GCF_000703405.1 Apaloderma vittatum
GAATCGGCCGCCGGAGCAATAAAGCATCGAAGTTTTAAAATGTTCCTCTGGACACTGGCCTCAGAAGCGTGTCTGCTCCCTGCCCTTCACGCCCAGCCTCACAGGTATATCTCCCTCTTGGTGGTCTGGGACGAGGGGGTGGTGGCTGGCTGGAAGTCCGAGGTCTGGGTGAGAGGAATTTCCTCCATGGGAGAGTCCTTGCAGGGCTCATGGCTACTATTGGAGAAGGCACTGTACGTGGGGAGCAGGCGGAGGTTGGCCATTTTGGTGCTGCGCTCTTCTGAGAGTCTGGGGCTGCCATTCCCGACTTGCTCTTGACTCCCTCTGTCTTGGTAAGGCACAAAAGTGGAGAGTTTGAGGGCGTTCTTGGGCCTGCGGCTGGGGGAGGACTGGCCGGGCATCCAGCAGGTATCGGAGTGGCCAAACTCTGTGCACTCCCGGGTACAGGTCCCAGTCATGGCTACATCGGGCAGAGGCCGGAGATCTGCAGAGAAGCAAGCGAGAGCATCATTACGCGGGTACCGCCAGCTCGGGACTCGAGGATGGAGCACAGGGACAAGCAGCAGAGAGTGTCTCTGTCCTCCCCTATTGGGAAGGAGCTGCCGGACCCACGGCCACCCTGAGAGGGAAGGCAGAGCTGGGAAGGGAACCCAAGGCTCCTGGCAGCAGATTTATCGTGCAGAGAAATGGGAGGCAGAGCAGGGGGTAGGGCTCACTGAGCCCACCCCCTCTTTGGAGACGAGTATTGGACAGGAGGGGCTCCACAGCCTGGGTTTGAACAGCAGAAGACACGCTGCCACCAGACTTGTCACCCCACAGCTGTGGGCACCACCTGGACCCTGCTAGGCTCCAGGAACTCCCTTAGTCCAGCACCTTTGGGCACTGCTGACAGCTTCACCATCCAGAGAGAGGGAACTGCCCTAAACGCAGCCGGGCTCTTCGCCACCCTGAGGTACAACCTTATTTCCTGAGCAGCACCCTTGCGCAGCCCTGCCCTGCTCACCATCAGACATGCCAGGCCACCTCCAAGCCTCCCCAAACATCCATCAGCAGGAGTCCCAAGTCCAGTCAGAAGCCCTCAGACATCGGCTGGTCTCCTGTCATCATAGAATCGTAGAATGGCCTATGCTGGAAGGGACCTTAGAGATCATGCCTGAAATCTCTGAGCGCAGCAAAGAACACGTGGGAAAACCCATGTCTAACTCCAGAGGGGCTGGACATACCTGATACTCGTGAGTCCCTGTCCTGGGAGCGCCCAAGCCTCTCTGTGCACCAAACATTGTCCCTGAGAGAGCCAGGTATCTGAGGGCATCAATAGCTCCCTGCTCCTGGCATGGCCGGGAAACTCTGACCACCAGCTACACCAGTCCATGGTCTGGTGTCCTCACATACCAGCCACCCTTTACCCCAGGAACTATGAAGCCTTCTTGAGCCTTGGCCATGTGTCCATTACACAGGGAGTGCCTGTCACAAGTCTTCAGAGGCCAAAACTTGGCGTTTCCATGCAGAGGTGAGTGTCCCTCCGAGAGCCATCCCAGTCACAAGCCATTCCTTGCCATCTACCCCAACCTGGGGCACAACACAGCCTCCTGCCACTGCCTGGGACACATCACTGCCCACTACCGCAAGCACCTGCTGGCAGATCATGCCTGGTGCTGATGCCGAGATGAAAAGAGGGTAGGCTGCTCATGACCTTAAGACTTCTCTGACTTGCAAACATCCCTTCTGGTTCACAGAAACCCTCTCCATCTCTCCACCCAGGAGCTCACTCCACCATATTGCTGACAAACAGCCCTGTAGACTGAGGCAGGGAGATACTGAGGAGCTCTGGGGACCCATGGTGCTTTCACCAGTCCAGGGCATGCCCCTTCCCACCAGATACACACTGGTAGGCATAATCCCCTCCTTCTAAAAAAAGACAGATCCAGAGGCACTCCCTCAGCCCTGGGAAGATGCAAACTGGAGTGATCCACATCACGCTGGGGGCTCTGCCCTCATCAGCACGTCCCTCCTGACACAAGTTTGGGGCCCTCGGACACAGACATCCCCGAGTCACCCTGGCAGAGCTTTCACACACAGGTGACCTCAGAATGTGAGGAAGGTGTCTGCAGGAGAAGGCTCCATACAGTACCAGGAATGGCTGACAAGGGTCATTAAGTGAGAGCTAGAGAGATGGGCAGGGAAGAAAGGGCAGTTAGCAGCAAACCAGTGCGTGAGCATATGTTGCCCTAAAAAACCCCCAATTGACTGTATCCCAGATTCTTAGTTCCTCTGGGGACCAAGGCACCCCAGTTTTTCCCCCTGGCTCCTGCAGAGGCTCTGGGACCCGTGCTGCTCCCCGTGTCCCGTCCCCTGGCGCACATGTAAGCTGCGATATCCTGGCAGAAGCCACAAGGACATACCTCAGCGCAGACCCCCTTCACAGCCTGCTCCGCTCAGGGGACTCTAATGAGGAGCAGAAAAAGGACGAGAGGGTCACATCATTGCACAGCCCCCAGCCTCCACACCCACCCTTAGGACCCTCCTGGACCCTTCAGCCTCTGCCAGTCCCCGCCATCATATCACACCGAGCCCCACGGCACCCCTCTGGTACCCACTGCCTTTGGCAGTCCCTTGGCTTCTCCTGGCCCTGCTCCAGCCTCCATGAGGCTGGCCAAAAATGCTGATCTCTCACTAGCTTCTCCAGCCTTATCCTAGCCTCCCTGGAGCCCACTGGCCCACTTGCAGGACTCACATGGGAACCTGAGGCAAAGCTTGAAGCCACCTGGCTTGTGGCACCCCAAGACAGGAGCAGAGGGACTAGGGCTGTGCATCACATGGCACCATGCGCACACACACACACACACGGATGCAGCCCAGCCACGTGCACACTGACATGCTCACACACCACCAGCAGGCACGCTCCAAGAAACTCGTGCGCAGGGGACGGCCATGCTCACGCCGCGGGGTGCAAAAGCAGAAGCCTGAGTTTCATGCGAAGACAAGATGCCCGCACAGGCCAGTGTGAGAGCTGAGCTTGCCAGTGCATGTCTTTGGGTTCATTCTCAGGGCTGGCCACAGACCAACTGTCCTACTTCCTGGGCATGTGGAAAGCTGCCTCATTTCTTTTGCCTAGCTACAGATAGAAAGCAAGATACGAAACCAGAGGCAAGACAGCTCAGTTTTCATCTCTGCGCTGTGCAAGTCAAAGCAGAGACAGGAGCCTGTGTCCTAGACGATCCATCAGGTCTTCCTCTCAGGACAACGGGATGCCCTGGTAGCCACCATCTTGGTCCGTCTGAGGTCATTTTACATTGTCTTTCACTTCTTCTGTTTAAGAGGCAATATCGCTGTCTCTCTCTCTCTCTCATCTACCATCCTATCGGCCAAATGGGACAGCCCATCATCATTTCCACTTCCAGAGAGGCCTTGGTGCTGCACACTCCCAGGGTGGGGAGTAGAGTGCCATCACTTCTTGCTCCAGCAGAAGGTGCTTCGCTGAGTCTATGAAGGACTGAAATAAAAGCCACCTCTCCAGTGAACAAAGCTATGGTGACTTCCTTGTGCCAACAGCAGTTTAGAAATCACAGGATCAAGCAGGAACGCTGTGTTCAGGGTCTTTTATTCTTGTTTTTACCATTGTCTGTTTCTGGCACTAAAGCATTTTTCCAGCGTTGTCCCTTTGCTTGCAGTGAGATGCTGGCAGCGGAGCTCTGCCGCTAAAGGAGCGTATTATGTGCCATGAGCACAACCCGCTTTGCTTTAAGAGCCCGGGAACGGGGCAGGGTGTAATTCCTGAATAGCTGTGATTTAGAGCAAACACAACCCTACGGCCTAATTCTCAGCACATGCTGGTGGTTCAGAGACTTCGATGTGCCACTGCAGACAAGCAAAAACCTTTCTTTGGTGGCAAATGTTGGTAGAAATTTTGCCCATAAAGCACCGATTCTGGATGCCCTGCAGCACGGCGAGGAGGCAGAGTCCAAACCTCACTGCAGGGTCGAGGTGCTCACTTACAAAGGCTCATTGGGATTTCGGATCCCTCCTCCTGCAGTTTTGTGACTCAGTACCTCTGAAATCTGACAAAGACCCCAGGTGATGAAGAGGACGGCCACATCTTCTCCAGCATCTCATTCCTCTGCAGCATCCTGGCTGTGCAAAGCAAAAGCTATGCCTGCGCAGGCACTGGGTTTTCCTGAGCTTTGCCCTCTCCCTGAGCTCCTTCACAGGGCTGGCCCATCCTGTTATCGGCATTTCCATGCCGGAAGGCTGCACTTCACAGCCAGGACGGTTGAGTGGTTGTTTGGGCATTCACAATCCTCACAGCCTTTGGCTCCCCTCTTTCTATAGCTTCGCATTTCTCTGGCATCCCCGTGTCGTGTCGGCTGCCTCGGGGCTGCTCTGCCTCGGCACATCGCATAGGAATGAATCCGGGTAGGAAAAGTCGCATCCCTTTGAACTCCTCAGAGGAAAAGGGGGGCACGGGTGGGGCTTTACACCGAGATGCATTCAGAGATGCACCCTGGGCCTTCTGGCTGGCGGAGGGGAAGATCTCTTGAGCCACAGCTCTGTTCTCAGTGCCGGTGTGGCTGTTCTCATCTCCTGACATCCAGGGCACCTCTGCTCTTTGTGAAGGAGATGTGCCAGACTGTCTCCTCCGGGAAGAGACACATATTGGTTCTGCTGCTAATTATTTCTCTCTATATATCCCCATGCAGGGCAGGAACACATCATGTTGCAGCCACTTGCAAGGGCTCCTCTAATAGTATTATTGCTCTTAGTGGGGGATTTCAATAGTGCACTTGAGTCCTGTTAGACAGAAGACAAAAGCAGGCAGCCTCATTCAGCAGGCACTTCCATCTCCTGCAGGAGATGTGCAGAGGTTCACTCGCCCACTGCAAGTCAGGGAGCTTCAAGCAGAGGCTGAGAGCCAGCCTCAACCACTATTTTTTTTATTTTTTTTTTTGCCACCATCGGCAACGTCTGCAGTCTGGTTTGGTTCTCCCTGTCTTCCCTTTGCATCAGACATCAGCCCTGTACGCGTGGTGCGTGGCGCTGGGTGAGCAGGGGTGATGCAGCACAGGAGGGCAGATCTTGAGGACGAGGGGATGTAGCAGAGCAGCTCTAGGAGGGAAGACAGCAGGACTGCAGAGCACAGCAAAGGATGCAGAGAAGCCTGGAAGGGAGGAGGAGGGAGGCACAGCATGCTAGGAGGGACTGGAGAGGTTCGGTGGTACAGAGGAATAGGGAACATGACAGTGTGGGGAGAGTAGCTTGGAGGCAAAGCAGGATGCTTTTGTGTAAGATCAGAAAGACTCATCTTCCCTACGTGGAAAACATCGGCCAGTAATTTCAACCAGTCCCCCCTGCTTAGAGACCAAAAGCACTGCACCTCTTCTCGTCTCAGTCAGGGTGGAGCATGCTCCATGCTGCAAAACGCAGGCTGGGGTGCAAGGTATTTAGTTCAAAATGGTTGTCTCTCAGCCAAGGGAGGATGCAGTGTTTCCAGTACAGGCAGCTCTACCACCTCTGTTGCCCTGGTGTGGATACCTGGAAACATGCCTTCTCCCACACTGAGCCCTCAGGGCTCTGCAGACCATTCCTGGGACATCCCTTAGGGCAGTGACCTCCCATAACATCATATCCCAGCAGCACCGTCCCCCCAGCCTGCCCCTACAGCACCCACGCAATGGCAACAGCCTCCCCAGGGCTGGCTCTTTCCAACGACTCCCTTCCTTCCTACAGCACAGCTCCTGAGTGGAGGCACCATCCCTCTACTCCAGCACAGCTTATTGGTGCCTTCCTCCTGCACCATCGCTCCCTCCAGGTGCCACCACTCCCTGGAGCGCTCACACCCACAGGTACCATTGCCCAACGCGCTGTTCCCTACAGGCACCACTCCCCTGCCGCGGTACCGCTGACAGGTACCATTCTCCCATGCCAGTGTTCTCTACAGGTACCGCTCCCCTACAGCACAACTACCTACAGGTATCGTTCCCCTACGGCGCTGCTCCCCACAGGTACCGTCCCCCATGGCGCGGCTACCCAAGGTACCACTCTCCCCCGGTGTTGCTCTCTATGGGTGCCATTCCCCTGCTGCGCCGTTCCTGGGAAACACCATTTCCCCACGGCGCTGCTGGCTACAGGTACCGGTCCCCCAGGGTGCCACGTCCTCCAGGTGCCATGTTCTGTGCTGCTGCTCCCTCCAGGTATTGCCTTCCCTTGCCACCCCCCCACTGCTGTCTTCCCTCCAGGCACTGCTGCTGTAATGGTACCATTTCCTCCAGGTACCATGTTTCACAGTGCTGTTCCCTCCAGATACCACTCCCCTGCAGTGCTGCTTTTCCAGGCACCATTGCTTCGTGGTCTGCTTCCTCTTCACTACACCCTAACAGTACAGCTCTTGGATAGTGTGTCCTAACATCCCGTTTTCTTATATCAGCAGCCCCACTGCTATTATTCTATTCTATTCTATTCTATTCTATTCTATTCTATTCTATTCTATTCTATTCTATTCTATTCTATTCTATTCTATTCTATTCATTGCCTGACCCAGGAGGCTGGAGCAGTCGCCTCATGCTGACAGTAGGAGATGTTCAACATCCTGTTCCCACCTGGTCAGCTCAGCATGGGCTTCCTTTAGTGTACAGGAGCTTGGTGGCTCCTTCCCAGCATGTCTTCCCCTTGCAAGGGTTTTGGGAGAAGGGAGCTGTGCTGTAGGTAGCTGTGGAGCTGTCATCTCCTTGGCAAAGCCCATACACAAGGTCCCCAAGTGAGGTTGATGAGGAGGGAATATCTACCCTCTGGACACAGCACAGTCTGGACGTGACCAGAGCCCTTCAAATCCAGAGCAGCACAAGCACAACACCGATTTTCAGTTTCCAAGCCTTGGGGAAGGCTGCTGGACTGCTGCCCGTTTCCACAGCAATGCACCAGAGATCGATGAGTACAGAAATATCGGAAGCTGAAAGCACAAGCAGAGAGCTCCCTGCAGTCCACGTCAGTCCTTCTTTTTCCTAGACTGAGCTAACATCATCCCTACAACACCCAGGCAGACGGTTTGCAGGACCATTCCTAGCACTACAACACCCAGACAGACGGCTTCAGGGACCAATTCTAGCACTACAACACCCAGACAGATGGCTTTCCAAACTTAACACCGTCACTACAGCACACAGACAGATGGCTTCTGGTATCTGAGACCGACCCAACACTGCCCATAAAGGTGGTTACTGCAGTTCAACGCCACACCTACAGCTCTCAGGGCAAGAACGAGCAAGGCTCGCTCTTACAATAAACACTGAGAAAGATCCTCAGACTGATGCCAGCACAGAGATAGGTTCCTCCTAGGCACCAAAGTCAAGAGATATAACGTGCACAGCCATCTCCCTCAGACCCTACAGCACCGAGCATCTCTCCCATCATCCTAAACAATAGTATCGAAACACCAGCGCAGACAGCTCGCTCCAAAGTTAATGGCCTGTCAGCGCCCAGATGCACGCGTGGATCAAACCATGGCCCCTGGAGTATATTACAGCAGCACACACTAACTGCAGCACCGAAGAAAATGACTTCCCAGATCCTGCCAAGGGTATCACAGCCGAACTGGTGTGTAATTAATGTGGACAGATGCACCCACCAGCCTCAGCCTCACCAGCACACACTTTGTTGGCAGCTAGGGCTTCAGCCTGGGCTCCCAGAGGACATGTTCTTCCCTTGCTCCAGCCGTTCTTCTCTTGCTCCAGCCGTAGCTGGAGCCTGAGGGACCATCTCCCTGCTGCTGTTATGTCTGCAAACTGCAGGCGGGCTGGCTGGGAAGCGCAGGCATCCCATGGCCACATCGCCACAGCAACGGCAGGAGATCCAGACCCTGTGCCTGCGGCAGGAGCACCCAGACGGGTGGCTCTGGTCAGGGAGGCTCTGGTCAGGGTGGTGCTGGATGCCGACCATGCTCCTGCAGGGACCAGGTGGGACTCAGCGACAGGCTGTGGGACTCCAAAACGCATAATCTGCTCCCCCTACCCCCAGCTTCACTGCAATACTTGTGGTACCCAGCGAAACAAATTCAAACCCTCTCTAACAGATTTTGTGCTTGCGGTGCCACTTACATGATCTCCTAGCCTGGCACAGCAGGGCTTCAACCTTCGCTGGACCATAAAAAGCAGCATTATTACATTAAATTACTGAATAATTATGTTAAGAACTACCTTAATAAGATTACAGGGTTCAAAGGTTAGGAAATACCAAAATTAGGATTGTCCATGCAGTCTTAATTTGCTTCATGAAAAGTCTGCTTTGTGATGCAGACCAGAATTATGCTCTGGTGGAAAATATTTTTCTGGGGTCTTTTTGCACTTCTGAAGGTGAGGACAGAACCACCTGGGAGATACAGTAGGCTTTTCTGGAAGAATAGGCTTTGTCAGTGAGACTGAACACTGCAGGGTGCAGAAATTAGAGAAGGTACAATGAAAGGGTCAAGAGATCACAGAAAATTACTTCTGTAAAGCATGGGGTGGAGGTTAGAGGGATTGCTTTACCACTGAGAAAAAAATAACAATTTCTTCTCCCACCTCCTTTTGGAAGTGAAATATCTGGACAGATTTCACTGCCGCTTGTCAAAATATTTGGTAAGTCCACTATGAAAAATTGTGTCCTTGTAGCTAAAATGTGCCAAAACTTGAAGCAACTGAAAAAGAAGTCAGGTAATGAGCATTACTGGGCAATCCTCCTCATGTTGCATAAAACACAGTAACAATTCTAGCTCCAAAACAAAACCCCGGTTCTTGTAATATCCAAACACTGTCCTCTGGCTGACCAAGAACATCTCATGACACCTACAGGCATTCAGCAAATAACCACCAGAAAGGTCAACGAGTCACGCAATAACCAAACCATTTTCCAGGGCTCATTATTCGATCCTGCAATATCCAGCCTAGGTGAGTAACGACTCCTGTAGCACCTTCAGGAGCACAAAAAGTCCTCGACAAGAAGTTGCAGGGAGTGGAGCGGCCGCCCTTCTTCCCCCACTCACCCCAGGGAGGAGGGGCAGGTGGGAGCCCAGGATTCTTCTGGCTTTTGAGTCTTCTCTCCCAGCGGCTAATGAGGGTTATGTAAATACAGAGAGGAACGCCACCTGCTATCGCCAGGGGCTGTCAGCTCATGCATGCCTTGTATGC
>NW_009737083.1:9891-10420 GCF_000703405.1 Apaloderma vittatum
CTCCTTCCACATTCCCACCTTCGCCTCCCCTGTGCACAGGATTCCTCCCAGACTCCTCCCGCTGGGGGGTCCCAGACTGGATCTGTGGCCCCAACTTGTCCCCCTGCCCAGCCAGGGCACACACAGCGTGGAGCCTCCTGGCACGCCCCCAGGTACCGGTGTGCTGCCAGCCCATGGGAAGGGGGTGACCATAACGGGCGAGGCCACCAGGAGCAGTGTCACCTCCACTGGTGAGACCTCCGGCGACCGGCCAGCCTAGCTAGAGAGTGCCTGCAGCTGAGGTGTCCTTGCCCAGCCCTCCAGAGAAACACTGTCCAGACCGGGTCTGGGTGAAGGGCAGGAGAGCCGAGCTTGTGGCCCTTGTGGCACCAGGTCCTGTGGAGCTCCTGGTCTCTACTATTATGGGTTGCTGACGCACAGTGGTCCTCTTACCTCATTTCCCTCCTCCCCTCTCAGAGCATCACTGAGACACATGGTGGTTTCTGAAGGAGGACTAGAGGCTTGTCCCACGTCTCCCGCAGGAGGATTG
>NW_009737083.1:10449-10716 GCF_000703405.1 Apaloderma vittatum
AAAGCCCTGGGACAGCAGGTGCCCCAGGTCACCTCACAGCTGCCAGGCAGAGGATGTGTTAAAGCAGTAAATGCTTCTTACAGAAGGAACCTGGGCGGTTAATCCTTGAGCTTTACCTTGTGCCCCAGCCGGTGAAAAGCAGGGGTCTAATCCTCTCTGACCTAGCCCCTTTGCTCAGGCACAGGGATGGGAGGGAGCACACGGAGGGGTCCTCCCCGGCTCAAACCCCACCCCAGGCGACTGGCACCCCACATCCCTGGGGCTGGC
>NW_009737083.1:10739-31426 GCF_000703405.1 Apaloderma vittatum
GCCCACTGCTCCAGCCAGCCTCCCCCTAAGGGTTAATCTTCCTCTCTAGAACTTCTCAAAGCTAATTAGAAAGAGCCTGGGCAAGTGTGGTGGCAGACACCCGCTGCACTTATCTCCCAACTTCCGGGGCTCTGCCCTTATCATTTAATTAAAGCTGCAGTCGTGCTTCCCTTCCTGGCAGCAACTAATCAGGGAGGGCACTGGAGCTTGAGGCAGCCTTTGCCAGTTTGCCAGGGAAGAAGTGGGAGAAGGGCAGGGAACATGCCCCAGGAAGGACAATAAAAGCAAGAAGAAGAGAAACAAAGAGTCCCTGTGTGCTGGAAGCTCAGGGACCAGTTGGGCAGCGAGAGACTGAGCCCCAGCCCCAGTGCTAGCCTGCCAGCCATGGTGCTGTGCATGGGGGAGATGCAGGGTCCTCTCAGCAATGGACCTCCACGATACCAGCCTGGCAGTGAGCCAGGAAAGCTGCCACCACCTCAGGCAGGCTGGGGGACACTGCAGGCTGGCTCCATCTCCCAGCAGAAATGGGACCCTGCCCAAAAGCAGCTCGCCCAGCAGGGCAGGCTCAGATGCACTGTGACATCAGAGTCCACGTGTGCCCATGCCCCAGCAGCACAGCAAGCCATGCTCAATCCTCCCAACGGCAAGGAGCAACCCATGCCATGCAGTACCCAGCAGCCCAAAGAAAACTGGGCAACCCCCAGACTATCCTGGGGAAGGAGCACATCCAGGAGGGATGCCATCAAGCAACAGGAGGGACTTCCATTAAACAGAAAGGATGTCCATCAAGCAACAGGAAGGATGTCCATCAAGCGACAGGAAGGATGTCCATCAAACAAGAGCAGCAAGCTCCTGCATCAGGTCTCTGAAGGAGCCCTGAGAAATGCTGTTGTCTGAAGGTCACACAACGGTGTGTGAGCGCAGCTGCACACATTTGATGAGAGACTCAGACATTTTGGGGCAAACAACCCTCAACCGATGCTGACAGATTCCATGCCAAACTCCACACGTCTCTTCCAAAGTGGGGTTAAGCTAATGGGTCTTGAAAAGAAATTCATATAACTAGTTTGTTAGCAGGGCTAAGACAGCATGTCATGTACTCAGGAAACAGCTGGAACACCTCTGCTAAAACTTAAGAAAAAAAGAAAAAGAAACCAACCTGAGGGAAACCCAGCATGGAAAATTTAAGCTTGAGTGTTGGAAATCTGCTGAAGTGTTAAGCGATCGAAAATAAGTCTGTATAATACAAAACGTCAAGCAGCCTGAGGCTGCGCAGCCTATATAATGATCCTCGTTGTAGGTTCCAAAAGCTGCTCTGAAGGTGCAGCCTGGTTGGGAGATGTACGTGTGCCTTGGCATGCTCCGAGCGAGAGGAATAGAGCAATTGTTTCAGCCTTATGCCAACACTGTGCAGTTCTTCCACTGCTCCCCAGAAGGGTGGTCCTCTCCCACTGCTCCTCACTTGCTAGTTCCTCAATCCTCCTAGTGTCCTAATCATATGAGCAAAAATTAAAGTATGATAATTTTTTTTTTTTTTTAATTAATTTTCAGCAAGGCCAGTTTTCTCACCTACAGGCTTCTGCTGGATGGGAATGAGCAAAGCCACGTGCTAAGAGTGCTCTGCAAGGTGCACCGGTTCATGCATGCAGGACTTGGGAATATTGGTCTGGTTTTATGAGAGCTCTCTGTGTTTGCTCCTTGGTGGCTGCCTTTCATCACACGCTTGTATTAAAGCTCTTGTGTCAAGGAGAAAAGAACTGGCATACGCATGTCTGCTTTTGAAAAAAACCCATTGTTAGGCTCCATCAACAATTTAATAATCTTTCACTAGCAGGACAATGAATCAGGGGAAATTATTCTTGCAGGGGGGCCGCAGCCACACAGCAAAGCGCTGTTCAAGGCCTTTGAAGTCACATAGGTGTTTAAGTGACAAAAGAAATCACAACTTCATGAAAAGGGCTTGCCTCAACAAGGGGATCTGGAAACAAAAGAAAACGGAGATCACTCAGAGAGCAGCAGAGCAGGGGAGAAGGAAGAGCCCTTGGAAAAGAGTCAAGCCAAACCCCAAGAAAACTGAGAGAGGAAATGACAGCATGGATTTGCACGTATACGCTTTCTTTCCTGGGCTGCTTAAGAGTAAAGCGAAGCACTTAGATTTGTCATTTCAGCTTTTTTACAGTCTGTTCTGGCTGTAGAAATGTGCTAGTTGCCTGAACTGTAACGCAGCCACTGAGGAGGAAGAGGCCAGACCCTTGCCCGAATTTGCGGCGGATATTCGAAGGATCAGGAGACGGGCACTAAACCCAGGGCAGATACTCTTGGGCTGCCCTGAGGAGGAAATGTCTGTCTGCTCATGGAGGACGCACACACGCAGCCACAGAGAACCAAATGCAAGTGAAACCCAACGTACAGCAGTTTTGAGAGCATTAGACCAGGGATATGGTCACGAGAACTTGGAGGAATGATCCAACACCAAATGAGGGTGTCTGGTGATGGCTCGAAGATGAAGAGCAGCCCACGCAGGAGAGCCCGAGCTTCTGAACTACCCATCCCCTTTCTCTGCGGTGAAGGGACATGCCATAAACCCAGCTGAAAATGCATGTTATTGATGCCTCAAACACCCACAGACTCAGAGGTTGAAAAACCTGCAGTGGAAGCTAAATGGTGAGAGATTTTGTGGCTGACACGTGGCAGAGGCAGCATATGCACCGGTCAAATCCTCCTGTGGTGCAGCCAAAATACATGCCAAGAAATCAACCCAGGTGGTTAACATTTCTGAACTGAACCACTTGCCATCTTGCTGGCACGATTCCTCACCAAGGCATTGAAAGGATTTGCAGTGCCGATGGCCACAGCCAGGGAGAAGTCACCTCCTCCTGTAAAAATAGGAGGTATGAATGTCAATGCAGCTCGCTAAAGGCACAGCGCTGATCACACGAGAAGCTATCAGCATTCTGATGCAGGTGGGGAGATTCAGGAAAGAGGCAGATTGGTTACGGTTTGTTTGGGAAGACCTGGAAAAAAAAAACATAACAAAAAACAAAACAGATCCTGATGAATACTGCTCTGCCCTGTGTTTGTTATTCTGCTGGTAGAAAGGTGGTCCTGTGGGAGAACAAAGAAAAATAAGGATAAACGCTTCCGATAGGGAATATCAACCTCCATCTACCCCTGGCTGCTGCAGTTTACAAACTGCTGGAGGTTAGATGCAATGAAGTTTGCACCACTCGAGGGAGACCTGCCAGAGGCAGTCCTAAAGGCGCAGAATGTATAAAACACGCTTTAAAGAACAAGTGAGGATTAAACCTGCTGCCTAACATCCTGGCAGGACAACGGGGGTACAAGATTGCCTTGCACTAAATGCAAATTGGCAAAGGGGATTTGCCAGCTCTGACACCCCCAAAGCCCCCAAGGGAACAGCAGGATGATCACGAGAAGATTTTGATTTCATGGTCCAACAGAGCTGTATGAAAACTTCCAGAATCCGTCCAAGGGCATAATTTTTACAGATTATTTTTCAAAAAGCAGAAGACGGTAATAGCAGGTCTGTTCTTTATGCATACATAGTCCATGACAACAGAAAATACGAATGTAGCGTTGAGCATAACGGTGTACCTGTTCAAAAGAGCAGCCCAGAGCCGGACAGGTCGAGAGCTCAAAGGGATCTGCGATTTGAGAGGTCTGGGATCTGCAATTGACCTTCTGAAGGAAGCTATTCATCATCATTAAGGAGGTTTATATCCCAAGGCACCAAGAGGCAAAATAATGTGAGTCCCGTGTCTTATTGTGTGGGTTAGCAGAGAGAGAAAACATGGCTTGGAGAATGAAAAATAAGACGCATGTGGGCAGCAGGGTTTGTGTGCAGCAGGGAACTGCCCGAACATGGGAAGGGGTCACGATCTGGCTGCCGAGGGAATCCAATAGGGTGAACAATAACGTCAAAGCAGCATTGTTTTCAGGAAAGGCAAGATATTTGCCTCCTCTCACTGATTTATCTGCATCTCTGTGGGTGCCCCTTCCTGTGTGGCTAATAAGCAGTAAGATGCTAGACATGGAATACACAATTTCTTCTGCTTTTATTCATTTTCTTTCAAGATATAATAAGTCTTGCTTTTGTCAAGATCCCTGTTGTCTGGGTAATTTCATAAAGAGATCCTCAAGGAACAGAGATCTCCATATCCCTCACAGTTTAATATCTTGGTTTTAGTTGGCATATTTTCAAGCAATAACCTATACAGCTGAAGAAGAAAAAAGATAACTTATGTCTAATTGGCATTATACTAATTACCAGCAAGATACGTCAGGCACATATCACATCTCCTCATTCTCTGTCATTTTACATTCCCTGCTCCATCTTAGCTTTCCTCAGCAGCTATAAAACAACACAACATGCTGTTCTGACACATCCCTGAACAAAGATCATATCCTAACTCTCTCCTCCTTTCCCCCGCTGCCTCCTTGTTTTTTCACTTCCAAGTAAGGTTGTTTTAAAGCAGACATATGCATTTAAATGATTAATACTGCTGGTTTTATGAACTCCAAGATCCCTTCCCCAGTTTCTCCCAGTGCTTCTTGTACAGAGGGATTATGGCCACCCATGTAAGAACATTTTAGCTTTTGTATATGAGTAACCACATGAACACAGATAGACTGAAGCCCATGTCTTCTCACACATGGCCCATCTGAGCTGATTTATTTGTGACTCAGCATTTTTGCTGGTTTACCCTAAATTATTTTAAAAGTCAAATAAGCTAAACCACATCATGCCAGTCTTATGCTGCAGTAAGGGTCCTGAGTGTAAATCTGAGCATCTCCAAGACCCACCATGAGACTTGTCTTCATCATCTGGCTCCTTCTGAGGTCAGCCTGCTTTTGCCTGGTTTTTGCTCTCTGTCAGACAAGAGCGCTGCCACAGTTCAGGAGTGACCTATGTGGAGGAACCCTTCCCAATGGACAGAATGAAGCAACACTGACTGAAGGAGCTTAGCCTGGTAGTTGTGCTGGTCCAGTTGTTTTTGGTGATACAGTAGTGGAAGTAGTAAGCATGTAGAACTCAGTACCCATCAGAATCTGGGCAGTCCTGTTCTTCCCTCAGTAAGGTCCAGCCGTCCCTTCCAACAAGGAGCAAGGCTGAAGACCATGACAGTGATAATCTGGGCAGCCTTGTGCCCCGTGCAAAGGCACAGCCCCTTCTCCATCCCACTGTGGTCTCCAGTAACCACAAACACGGCCAACTCGTCACAGCATGCCTCTGAGACTTGCCTAGATGTGCCCACCTGGGAAAATGGAGCTCACCAGCCCTGAAGGACATAAGCCTCCCTCATTTCTACTTGTTGAAAACTTCTTCTCCTGCTCAGAGGTGTTGACTGAGCTGTTGGAAAGGGAGCCCGGGCCCAACCACACTGCCCAGGGGAAAAACGAGCTGACCATCGTGTGGCTCCTCTACACCCCTGCTGTGTCAGCACCGGCCCTGCGCAGGCTGCGTGGTTGCATCAGCTCACATGAAATGAGCCCTGGTTCCTGCCGGGGAACCTCGGCTCCCTGAGAGGAAAGGCAAACGCAGGGGCTGATACGGTTAGATAACCTCTGAGTCAAAGCAGCCTATCCTTGGTATCTCTCGCCAGATGCCATGACTAATGTTAGATTTATGGAGTGTCCTCTCTGCAAGTAAAGCAAAGAGCTAGCGTTACAACCACTTAATGGAGGTGACTTCAAATCAGGATGGATGAGAGCTTGTGAGAAGGAGACAGGAAGAGAGATTCATTGATAGTGAGAGCACAAAGGATAAAATCCCAGGGAAGAGAGAACAACTGAGACTGACTTTTGACCTGTCTCAGTAGCAAAGCTTACATTGATTTCACCAGGGACAGGAATGAATCCCTTATCCTCTATCTCATGTCTGCAAAAGGGATTTTCCACCTGAGGGATCTACACCTGACCGATCCTTCAAACTCAGGCACATGCTATTTTTATGAGAAAGAAAATGCAGCGTGAAGTCCTCAAGAAGCTCAAATGGGAGACTTCATAAGCTTCTCCAGCATTAAGTTTAAATCCTACACTAATGCAGGTCCCCTTACATGGGAAGAGGTTCTGCCAAGCAGGAAGGTTTATAGAGATGTTCAGGAGCATTCAGAGGCAGATAAAGGGGAAATAACTGAGTTAGATCACACAGGAGCTGGAAATGGCACGTCAAATTACTTCAAAAGAAGCTTTCTAAGGAAGCAGGTCTTTGAAAACAACAAATAGTCTGGGATGCTGAGGGATCCTAGCTGTCTATTGCTTTTACACTTGGTTGCTTTTTCTGGTTGAGATATATCTGAAACCTGAATGCCGACCTCACCTGGCTGCTCATTGCCCTCCTGCAAAATCCCCGCTTTTTGCAAGTTCAGCAATTTGTGCGCCACAGAGTAGTCGAGTTAGGAAAATTGCTCTGACTGGAGAGTAATATGGCCCCAAAAAAAAGTGATCCAGCAAAACTTCAGCCTGACCAGCTCCCCAGTCCAGTTTGCCATGGAGCCTAACAAACAGCTGTGTTGGCACCACAGAGCACATGGCACAGGGACAGGGATGAGCACACCAACACAGAAGGAGGGGAGCTGCAGATTTTGGCACTCTTGCTAACAAAACACACAGGGTGCTGGCTATGGTTAACAGGTTCACCAACTGAAACACTTGTAACTCAGCTCCTGGCTCTTCCCCATGGATGCCGTAAGGACTATCTGCAATTGCTCCAGAGCACCTGTCCAAAGGCAAGACACCAGGTCTCAAGCCGTGTTCAGATACATATTTTAAAATAGAAAACACAGAAGAAGAGTCTGAAGGAGCTTCATTCAATGCCCCATTCTGAGAAAGTGTCCTCTCTGGAGAGTACCATGGCACAAACACAGAAGGGACCCACCCTCTTGTTCCTGTTGCCAATTCATTCTGAAAGCTTCTTCCTGTGACACAGTTTAGTGAACTGGAGCTGAACCCATGAATAGCTTGAAGATGACATAAAGTACTCTTTGGAAAATAGACTTTGTACCAAAGAAGGGGTGTTTAGATTTAGTCCAGATAAGAATAGCTATGCACAACTATTTGCATGGATGTTTCCGTCATTGCCAGGCAAAAGCAAGAAATCCAAGTCCTGTGCTGACTGACGGGCAATAACCTATATCTCACTTTGCATCCACCTTGTGATGGAGAAGCATTCCCTGTTTCAATGTCAGCAGGGCTACAGGAGTTCATGCCCTGCCAGGTAAGAGCTACGACCCAGCCCCAAGCCTGCTGAGATGAACTGGAAGTGGAAGGTGTTCCTGACCTGGACTGGAGAAGGTACATGACACTGCTTGGTCTCCCTGGTCTGGAAGCCTGGGAAATCCTTCTTTCCTGGGATATTAGGAGTCATCTTCCCTGCCTAAGCTCATTTATAGTTCTTAGATAAAATCTACATGCTCCCATCTGTTTGCAGTTGGTTCCTATCAGTCTCAAAGTTTGCTGTGGAGCTGACCAAGCCCCAGGGAGAAGAGTGGTTCCAGAAAAGCTAGGTGAGTTTTGGGCTAGCTTTCAGCACATTCTCCAAGCTTGTGGTCGCTGCAGCACTGCCCACCAAATTTAGAGCAGGGTTACCTTTCCGAGGCGTATAATCATGATAGTGCAGGGAGTCAATCGCTTTGGGTAGGACTTCCAAATGGAAGAAAAAATAAAGATTAAGGAAGATGACAGGATTTTCTCCATTCAGAGCAGGAAGAAAGTGAAGGACATAAGAGAAAGAAGATGGCAATGACTAATTTTCACTATCTTGTCACAGACAGCAAGAAGGAATGGAAGATATCACAGCCCAGTCTAAGATCACAAGGAATAACAGAAAACTCAAAAAATCCCATCCCAGGTGCAGGAGGCACACATATAGCCATAGGGACCTACATATTCTACAAGAGAAGGCACCTTCCTCCTGAAATATGAAGCTTGTTGTCTCTTGGGCATCGACTCAGAATGACTGTCCTGCCTAAATTTTTCATAATCACATAATGCAACCACAATTCAGGGACAGAGCGGGTCAAAAAAGCAATCGGAACCCAAGAGGGAAATTTAGTTCCTTCAGATAACTCCTCTAGAGACATCCAGGATCTACCAAGGATCTCTGGAGAACTTGAGGACAATCTTACATGTGCACTACCACGTAATCCGTGAGACAAGAAAGACACTGTCAAATAAATTATTAAAGCTATTTTGGACAATGTCTGAAGCAAGTAGCATCCTTCTTAGAAGGTCTTTAGAGGATTAAAAGCATTCTCTGTAGCAATGTACTTGTTACTCAGTCTGAGGAAGAAAAAACAGCTGTACCCAGTTTACCCTGGGATCCTCAGTACGCTTAAGGAAGGTGACCTGGTTGACGTGGCACACCACAACTGCTCTGACCTGAACAGCTCTTTCGTAAGACAGCATTTACCCAGTCACGGGTGCTGGAAAATATGGAAAAGAAGAAATAGGGTGAGAACAAGTTTGAAATTACAGCTCAGACAGAAATGGCATGTTGAAACCAAGATGGTGTAATCCATGACCATTTGCAATCTGTCGGATGTTGCCTCTTGTGATAAAAATCTTTTCCCACATCTCTTTTCAGCAGCGATTAGGGAATCAGAAGCTGAACCAACTTTAAGGAAAGAAAGTAGAAAAGCTCACAATTTCTTACCAAGAAATGCAGATGCCTGTAGAGCTGAAGATCACTGAAAAACCCAGACAATTTGTAGAAGCCGATGAGATGCAGGAGACGGTCAAGGAGTGTATGCATGCCCTAAACAAGAGCAGGACTTGGAAGCTGTAAGTAACATGCCAAAACATGTAGGATAAGTCATTCCAGCCCTGATGCCAATAGTCAGAGTTTGAAAGGAAAGGGCTGCAGATCTGATTGAAAGAATCCCACAGTGTCTCAGCTAGAGAGGAGTACAAGAACCAGCCAGACACAAGTTAAAGGTCCTCAGCTGGCCAGATGTGCGACCTGCTGCTTCTCAGTCAGAAACAGGGAGACCGGCGCCAGTCAGAGACACAGACAACAGCATTTATCCTATCCTATGCCATACACTCGGTTTTCTTTCTCAAAGCGTGAGATCTTTCAGTAAGAGAAGAGGTCTGTGTACCAGATAACCTCTCTGGGCTCACCAGCGTTTGACTGGGAAGGGCACAGAGCTCGCTTGAATCCCACATCCCAGACAGCAGCCCAGTCAAAAGCATTCCTCAGCGCTCTGCAACAAAGGAAAAATGCTGCAGGGCACATTTAGAAAAAAAATAATAAAGAAAGAAATCTGCAGACTGAACATGTGCCTGGAACACTTTCAGCAAGACAAAAGGGACATTTAAAGATAATGTAAAAAAAGAAGAATAGGTTTTAAGATCTAGAGACTTCACTCTGCCAGAGGAGAAGACAAAAAATAACTTTTTTTTGTCCCATCTGCTGGTTGGAAGGAACCGAACAATGACAGCAGTGAGAACCTTAAAAAAGAAGCTCATGACTGGACTGACACTAAGCAGAAGACACAAGGTAGTGGCTGCCCAGTGCTGGAAATCCACCTCATTACCATGAGCAGTGCAAAGGGACCGTTAGCTTGGGAATCCTCTCCTGCGCCAGCTGCCTCCTCAAGGTGCCATGACATTGCAGGGGGCACGCACAGCCCAACGCTCACCAGAAGCAGCTCTGTTTGCGTGCGACGGCCTGGCGTGAGACTATGAAAACCAACAGCAGCAGTCACATCATCTCTGTGCCTGGTGCTGCTACGGATGCCACCGAGTGCTGCCGGCGAGCTGCGGGCTATCACCTGCACACATCCACACCACCACAAGGCTGTTGGCAAGTTGGCAGTCACGCAGAGAAAAAAAATTATATGAAGGAATGGAAGACTTCAGCTACAACCAGAAGTGAAGTAAAGGGGAGCAGGAGGAAAAACATCTCCACAGGGTGCCTTTGCAAGGGTTGCCAAAAAGCAGCGCGTACATCCAAGATGTGCCAGATGTTGCTGCTGCCCAGGAATGGGGCTGCGGGTCTGTGGTGGTGTCAGGAGCAGATGGCAGTGGCTGGGAGGAGCACAAGGAAGGGTGGGAGGAAAGGAAGAGAGATCCAGCTGCCAAAATGTCTTGCCTTGGCTCTGCTCACAGAGAGAGACTTGACTCAGTTTTTGAGTGTATCAGAGAACTTTAAATGTTGACTTGCTTGCACGTGATCTACAACTACACATCAAGTGAGGTGTCTTCTAATATTGTAAGATTCAACAGAAAGAAATGGGAGCTAGAGCAGCTCAAGCAGAATTTAAGTGTAGGCTCATGAAATCGGGGGCAGAGAGGGTCAACCACTGGAAGGGTTCACTGGGAGTCTTGCACACAATCTGCTGTCAAAATGGCATCTTCCCAAAAGAGTGCTCCCACCCAGTCATGGCCAGACACAGAAATCACAGGGAGAAATTTTACGACGTGTCTCACACTGGGGTTAGACAAGCTGCTCCTTCTGGCTTTACTATGCATCAATCCACCAACCTTTCTTGAAACAATGAGAAAGCTGGACTGAAGGGGTTTTATTAAGTCCAGCAGTCAACCCCTTGAAATGGTATCTCAATTCGCTCGCTCAACCTGTGCTGAGGTGTACTGAGGAGGTAGAAGACGATGAAAAAAATGCTGGTCTTGTCCGAAAAGCCTATGGCTATGGACCAGGCACAAGGGTTTGACATCTAGCTCTGCCACAAAGTCCCAAAGCCACGCTGCTTATGGCTGGTACATCAGCAGCTGCCTGGAGGTGGCCGACACAGCCTCGGCTTCGCTGTCGAAAAGCAGCTGGATACCCGTGTCGCGGCTCAGGGGCACCAGGATGCTACAGTGGCTCTCATCTTCTGAAAAGAGCAGACTGAGGAGCTGCCAGCTTATCCAGGGGGTCAGCCCACAGCTAGCAGACATCTCAGAAATGCAGATTGTAATTTTCTGTTTCATTCCCCAACTACGGTGAAACTTCCTCCGTGGAAGGGGAGATGTGAGGATAAACTCATTATCATCTGTGAAGCACAGATACTATTGCACTAAGTGCACTGCGAAAGCTCATGAGATGATTGTTAATTACATATTCAGTGTGGGGTTGTAATGGCACGCGTTAAAAATGGCATGGGGTCCCCACTTTAAATAACGGGAATAAAACAGATTAAACATTTGCCCCTGTTCTGTGGGCTGAAGAATGCAATTCAGAAATACTTCATCCAATATATTGTCATCTTGGGTACCTTTGCACCACACAGGGACAGAGTGAAACAGCCTTCATGTAACGCTTCCTAAACGGCACGTATTTCGTCCTCTAATCTTACTACATTCTCTCCATCGTTGATGGGGAGAAATTGGCACTTCCATTATCCAAGCTCTGCATGCATTATGGCAGGGCAGATCCTCTGCAGAGCACAATCACTCCCAGGCTCCTTCCAACTAAAGCAAATCTGTGATACAGGGGGAGCAGATGTCTTTAGCAAAAGCAACGGGTGGCCAAGTGGGAGACTACGCTTAGTTATCAGCTGAGCGTAACCCACAGAAGTGGATAACAGCACGGCAAAATGTTGGGGAGGAAACAGTGGGCAGCTAGGTAAAATACCAGGGATGACAAATGCCTGGGATGACTGAGGAGCTGGCACATCAGTGCCAAGACACTGGAGAAGTCTTCATCAGAACATCATAATTCCTCCTGAAAAGGACCTGGCTCAGCCCCTGCAGTACAGCATTTTACTGCAGTCTGCACAGCAAAAAGTGTCCAAAAAAGGAGGACACTGATATGTGTGTTAATCAAGTGAAGAACCATCTACAAAGAAAAGGCATGGATCTGTCTTCCAGTTGAAAAGCTATAAATAGCCTTGCATACTTGCTTATCAGATTGGTTCGGCTGCAGGGATAATCTCCTGGAGAAAGCAATGGAAGCCCTGTTATGTTGGATATTTATAACTAGATGAAAGCCTAGAAAATGCAGTCGCGTCAGTCTTGCACTCGTGCTGCGAGATAGGGTGTGTAGGATCCAATTCATCTCTTCAGTTTAATATAAGGTCAAGAAGTGCTTAGTCTTCCCAGCTTCTCAAAAAAACAAAATCTGATCTCTTTGAGGAGCTCGTGCTGCTTAAGCAGCTGCAGAAGCCAAGACAAGGGCATGGTGAGACAGTCCTCAGAAAGGTCACAATGGTCCCACATCATTGGAAGCTCTTTGCAGGAAGCAAGAAGACACGAGCCTTCTCTGGACAAACAAGACAGAGAGGTCTCGTTTGCATCACTGACAGGCCCAATGTGCCGTTTCTTGGGCAGGTGGACCATGGGAAACACAACTCTGATGAACTGATCTAACACAACCATCACCTCCTAACCTTTAAATTTCCTGGGCTGATGCCCAAGCCCCCAATAGTCTGCTTAATGGACCCCAGCCAGCCCCTCAAGTTCATTGAAATGCCTTTGCCAGATTATCTGCAGAGCACCAGGACCAACTAGAGTTAATGCCAGTGGGATTTCCCTGAGCCTTGGCCTGCCATGGCCTCTGCACTGAACTTGGTTTATACAGGTCAGGACAGCTGCTGGAGCCCAACCGCTGCCATGTCAAGGGAGCCAAGCCAGGACAGGCAGGGGGACAAGGAGCAGAAGGTTACGATTGTCCCCTGGGAGCCTCTGTGCGTGTCTGTCATGGATTTGTTCATGGGCAGGTGTGTGGTGATTTCTGTCCTCCTGGGCTGTGAACCTAGATAGGGTCTCTTGTGCAAAAGGAATGAGTTGCCTAAATTACCAGGCAGGGTGGGTTTTGCAATGCTGTAAGCAGGGAGCTGTGCCTGGCTGCTCTGCCCCTGAGAGCGCCACTGCTCCAGGCAGTGCCCCAACCTTCCTCAGGTCTGCTCAACCCCATCAGGCACACAACAAACATCCCAAGGACTAGAGGGTGGAGAGGGCTACCTGTATCTCCTGCTGCGGACCCTCCAGGTCCTCCTTCTTCTACTTTTAGCCCTGCTCCTCCTTCATCATCTCTAGGTTGACTGTGACCTTCAGGGGATCAAACTTTCCTCTTTCATCACCACCATTGCCCCACAGTTTCCTTCAGCACAGCCATCCAGCATCTTCTTGCCCACATGGCCTCCAAGCCTCTCTTGCAGGCATGGCTTAGTACTCAAGGGCACTTGGGAAGTCAAGTACTGTCCTCCTGTGCCAGGACTCCACCAGTATCTCCATACTGCTCTTCCCAGTTGACTGGCTGGTACTTTTGGGAAGTGACCTGCATGACAGAGTGCCTCAAATTGCAAGAGCAACAAACGGATTTGGGAACCCTGCCAGACCTGGCACCACCATGCCCTGGCTCCAAATGCTTGTAGCATAGCAAACTCCAATGTTACTCCAGGAACTAACCTGGGAAGAAGGAAGAGATGTTCCACTAGACCTTCAAAAACACAAATTACCCCGGGCCCCAGGTGTTCCTTAATAGGTGGACTCGGTAGGTTTGCAGCTCCCTGGACCAGCTGAACACACCGTCAGTCATTTTGATACCACATACACACCTGTCTCAAAATCAAGGACGCTCCTGCAAGTATGAGGTGACTTCAGAACAACCCTTTGCACCCTCTCTTCTTCCCTCCCAGAAGTTTCTTTGAACTTGCCAGGTCCACTGCAACCTCCCCTCAGTACAAGAGCACAGAAGGCAGCAGATACAGGAAAGTAGATGTTATGTGCACAGCCAGAGCCAAGTCTGAGGAAGCAACTTAAGCTGGCCAGAGAATATAGCTTGGGGAAGTGGGCTCGTTGAGGGTAGAGTCAGGCAGGCAGCACAGAGGCAGCACAAGGAGCAGAACTGGGGTTGAAGCTGTGCCAAGGCAGGGGAAAGCCAGCTCTCCCACGGTGAGATTGCAGACACCTCCAATAGGGTTCTCAGGTAAACATGGACCTGAGCAGGAGGTGACCCGAAGGGCCCAGTGAAGGCAGGACACATTGCTCCCGGGTTTGCCACCACTACGCTCTCTGATCCTCCACTCCACATATCTCCTCACCCCAGTCTGTGCCACTAAACCTGCTCTCCTACTCTGCTCCCCAGGAAACTCCCATGACTCCAACACCCACCACAGCATGGAGAGCTGCACCGCCCCCCGAGCACCCCTACACCCCTGCCCTGTCACAGGGGCAGGCACCCACGGGACCGCCCGACTGCAGCACGCAAGCTCACCATCGCCTGGGCTACAAACCCCTCCTCATGCTGACATCTTGCTCCTGTTGGGTTCCTGGTCTACACCAATCCAACCCATCTGCCTCCTCAACTATTCCCACTCCCACATCTCCTAGCCTCCCCCAGACCTCCCCTCTCTCTCCTTGCTGATCTCTTGCTTTGACCCTCACCTCTTCTCCAGCCTCCCAGCCCCACCAGAACTGAGCATAGCAAACCTTTCCCAGCCGAGCTCCTCACCCCACCTCACCCACACCAGGGCAGGTGTGGTGTTAGAGGATAAAAACCTCAGGTGCCGGATCCCTGGGGTGGGGGCAGGCACGCATGCCGCAAGCACGTACCATTCTCGGGGTGCTCCATCTCCCCGATGCTGCCATCGGGCGTGGTGCGTTCATAGTGATCCTCAGGCAAGGCTAGCGGCCCGATGCGGGGCCCCGACGACGACTTGCTGCTTGGGGTCTCCGATTCCTCCAGCCCGCTGTCGTAGTAGCTGTGCTGGGAGGGATCCTGCAGGTCCTGGGCCTGGCTGGCTGCAGAGAACGTCACTCGGCGATGAGGTAACTGGGAGAGAAGAGAAAAGCTGTTGCATCACCCACCCAGAAGATGAAGGAAAAGGGTAGGGGATCATCAAACCTGATCCCTAAACAGAGAGAGCTCCTGCCCAGTACTCCTGACACCCAGCAGGGTCCTTTATAAGCCCCCTGCATCCAACTCAACAGTCACGGTGCCAGGCTCCACCCAGCCAAGAGCACCCCATCAGACACCTCCCCATGTGTGGAGCACAACTTGCACGGTCCCTGTGCTCCCTCGACCCAGCAGCTCTCTTCACAGCTCGTGCCCCAGCCTTCTCTTCCACCCAGGGATAACCCTGGGCAGACGCCCTCTTCCACGACAGGCAGGCTCCTTAAAGATTCCCCATTAGCACAGAATCCTGAATCACTGGCCCCCACCCTTCACCTTGGGTCTGGGCTCAGACTCTGCACCCACCCGTGGTGCTCTCAGAGACCCACCTGGCCAAGCCCACCTGAAAGCCTCTCTGACGGGATCGCTGCCCAGCACAAAGCAACAAACACATCATCCCTCACCTTCCAACCTCTGGCCTGACACCATCTCATCCTAAGAGGTCTCCATCAAGGGTCACCATCACTTCTTTTGTCTGCTTGTTAAACATTTCAAAGACCCCACTTCACACTTTCTCTCCCCCAGCTGTGCCTCATGCTTGGGAGGAGCTCCCTGCAAACAGTCATTAAGCTACATCATTATCCTCCTCCAAATCCTTCCATAAAATCCTTCTTTGTCATGATTACTGAGGAGTGGAAAGGGTAGCAAAAGTTCATAGGGCAAGAGTAGGATGATGAGTGCAGAGAATGAAACACAAACACCAAGAGAGAGAAAAAGACACAAAAATCACCTGTAAATGTAGGAACAAACTGAAGAAAGGTGCTATTTGATGGGCATCTGAAGGCGATCAGGACAGAGAGGAACCAATACACCATTTAGGCTGAATATAATTTTTTTTTTTTTTGCTGATGTCTTTACTACAACTGAGTGGCAATCAGGCATCCCACATAGCCAGCACCAACGAGGAAGGGGAAGGAATGGAGACTAACCGAGGGAAGGAACACACGGGGAGCATTTAGATGAGCTAGCTGCTTTTAGGTTGGTTGGACCTGATTAAATTCACCCCAGGTGCTTAGAGACCTGATTTAAGTAACTTCAGAGCTGTTAGAGCTTTTTTTTTTTCCCTTGCCTTTTTTTTTTTTTTTTTTAAAGAGAATTTGTGGAGAATCAAGGAGCTTCCAGAAGACGGGAAGTGAGTTAAAATAGCACCTGTCTTTAAAGATGAGAAAAAAGAAGAGCTGGAGAATTATAAAACAGTTAGCTTAATTTCAGTTCCTGGAAAAATACTGAAACAGATAAAAGAACTCTTTGTAAGTACCTACAAGACAACAAGGAAACGAGTAACAGCCACTGTAGGTTTGTCACAAACAAACATGTCAAGGCATTGAAGTTCCTCCTTTGAAAAGACGTCAGGCCTTGTGGATGGAGGAGGAGCAGTAAATGTTGTATCTTGACTTTAGGAAGTTTTTTGACACTATTTTAGAAGACATTCTCATAAGTAATGCAGGAAAACAGCGTAGGTGCAGCATAGTACTTCTTTGCTTAGGTAATATAGTGCAATTCGCTGCAGGGTGGATGCAAAGCATTTAGAAAGTTGTATTCAGAAAGTAATTACTGAAGACAGGCCTTTCAGCTGGGACGACGTATCAAATGAAATTCTTCGGATTGTGTCCCGAGTCCCTCACTAGCCTGTATTTTCATTAACTGCTCGGATGACAGATGTGGAATATATCTATCACATTTGCACACTTGGGAAAAATAATCACCGTGCAGGCAGCAGGCTGGCTGAAGGATTGGGGGTTACAATAGATCGTGGGTTGACTATCCATCAGCGGTGTCAATCTCTCAGCAAAAATACGCTTTTATATTGGGATGCGTAAACAGACGCTTTGTCTTTGAGTCACCCAGGGATGCGCCCGCTCTGCCGGGCTTACGGAGGACTCCAGAGGCAGAGAGCTGTGTCCAGTCTGGGCATTGCTTTCAGGAACCCGTGCACCAGTTAAGTGGACAGGAATAGAAACAAGCAGCTCTTAGAAATTATGACAAAGCACAGAAAGGCTGAGGAAAGGGGTGTGGGGAGGAGAAGGCTAAGGGTGGCAAAGGCAGCGCTCTTCAAGTTTGTAAGAGCCCTCCGCAAAGAGAAAGCTGTTGGTTTGGACCGTGGGCAGACAAGAAGGAATGGCCTTCACCTGCAGGAGGGAGCACTGAGCGTGGCCGCTAAGGAAAAAAATACAGTGGTAGGTTTAACTTAATGCAACACATTGCCAATGCAGAAGGTGCAATCTTCATCATGCAGGGGTAGGTGAGCACCTCTCAGGTCTTTGTGTATGGCTCTGAAGGAGCTGAAGGCAGCCCTGCCCAGAGGTCATTTCCCAGCCCACTTCGTAGGCTGTGCAAAGCCTGCAAAAGCCTTCACCGTGCAGACGTCGCTGCCCACCGTGCCAGGCAATGCCGGCCCATGGCTTCTTCCTGCACCCTGACTGCCTGTCTGAAACTGCTCTCCTCCATCACCGTGGCTCATCGCTAGCTCGAAGCTCCTGCTTTCACTCTGTGCTTGTAAAACCCCAGATAAACAAGTAGGGCTCCTTGGGGTGGCCTGCAATAATACAAGCAAACAGTCTCAGAAACCCAGCCTGTGACAGCTACTATCCCTCCCCTGTGGCATCTCCTTCCAAATAGCACCACATTTACCTAAAAAATACCTCCTTTAAATGTCAGATCCTGCCTGGCAGCCTTTGAAAGGGCTCTTCACCTCACTGCAGAGCAAAGGCAACCCCCACTCAGTCCCTGCACAGCAGCACGGCACTGATGGGGTTAGTGCCCCTCTCCTGCTCTGCGCGATCCCCATCGTGCTGTGACCAATGCACTCCAAAAACGATAGTAGCTTGTGTCTGGCTAGAGCCTTGTTCTGGAGTCACAGAAAGACACTGAATCCATTTGTCTGGCACTGACTTACAGGAATTGGGTTTTGTTTGACCCTTCTCTGCTAGGTTAAAGAGCCTTTCAGCACGCAGCGTTTTCTACACAACAAGTTGCTTGTACAGTGCAATCAAGGCACTCCTCAAGCTTCTTCTAGAGAAGTTAAACAAACCGAGCTCCTTAACTCTCAACCCGCAAGCCAGCAAATCAGTTCTGTGGCTCTCATCTTTACTTGCCCCAGTTTTCTCCCATTTCCCATCAGAGGTGATCCCTGCGCAACTGCTGGCGCTGTTTCACCAGGGCTTTCTGCACAGCCTTGCTTCCCCCACCACTCAGGTTTTTCCACCTGTGGACTGTACCAGCCCTTTGACAGGAGCACCGCGAGTGCTCACGCTGAGCTACACATGCAGTGTGACCCTTAAATCCATTTTAAAGTCAGTGCTTTCCAGGATATAAACCAGCATTGCCTATTTCTCAATGTACAGTTTTGCATTTGGCTGGGTTAAAATGCACTTTGTTTAAATGGGCCCGGTTTACCAAGCAATCTGGATTGCTCTGCATGACTGCTCTATCCTCATCATGATCTCCCACTCCACCAATCTCAGTGTCAGCTGCAAATTTTATCAGCGGTGATTTTATATTTACTTCCAGATCGTTGATTACAACGTTGAATGGCAGCGGGCGCAGCACCGCAGCCGAAGAGCTCCTCCAGGAGAACCTCGTTCCACAAGGACTCCCAACCGACAACTGCTTTTCTTCGCGAAGCTGTTGATAAACCAGAACTTCATCTATCTCACAACGCTTTGCTTATAATGAGTAGTGCTAATTCAGAATAATAACAGCAGCATCACGTATTATCAACTCAGCGTCTTCATCCAACTGCAATCTCCCACCAGCACAAAACCAGCTCTGCTGCTTAGGACTCGCAGGTATGCCTGGAGCAGATCCTGTTCCTCACAGGGGCCACGAGCAGATGCCTAAGGAAAGGTTCAAAAGCCAGACCTGTCACGCAATGACACTGCCCAGCATCCTTTCCCCATCAAACTGCGTTGACTGACGTCAGTGCTATTTCCATCACTGAGTTTCCTGCCTTAGCTATTAATCCAGTCATTCCCCGGGGCTGGCGAGGGCAGCACGCGGTGCATACAGCATCCCCATCGCCAGCCCGGCTGGCTCACGGCATCACGGCCCTCCCAATCCTCCTGGCTTATCTCGGGGTTCCAAGCTCCATAAACACCCCCAGATGAGAGAGCTTCTATTCCTTGGAGCAAATTATTTCATTTGGTTTTTTTCAGTTATCACTGTTTCAAGGACATGACGTTTTTAATGTCTGTGCTGGTTACCAGTGCATGGGTAGGTGCTGCATCCTATGTTGTTATGGCTAAGTCCAAATTACTAGAACTATATATTGAATACTTTTACATTTTTCTACATAATTAACAATTTTGCAATCTCCTTTCAGAAACAACACTTAGTGGATTCCACTTCTTCCTAGAACATTTTTTAAAAATACTCCTTATTGTGTCTGACTTGTCAAAATTATTTCCCCCCAATGCTTTTTGCTTTCCTTGTCAATTTTCTACACTCCATAACCACTCATTTCTACTAATTGCTATGCATTCCCTCCCTTTTCCCTTTTTTCCCCCCAGTATTTATTGTTTTTCTATTTCTAACTGCTGTCGCCACTTTGCCACTGCACTAGAATGGGATTTGGGGCAAAGCTTTCTATTTTTTTCAGTGAAGGAACCGCGGCTCTGGAAAGAAAATTCTTTCTAGGGCTCCCTGATGCTCGCTCTTCTATTCCTGATGGGTATACCTGTCTGTGCCAGCCTGATTTGAGGAGTAAACCGAGCCCCTCTCCCCAATTTCTGCAGGGAGCAGTGGTGCCTGCGGCTGCCTCCGGCTCCGGCAGATGCTCTGATGAAGACATTCATCCCCCGGTAAATCCTGCGGGTTTCTGTTGTGCCGCAGCTCAGGATCGTGTTGGGTTTTTTCCTATTCCTGAGGAACAGTTTGCAGCTCACACGTTTAATGATCCCCATCCTCTGTGAAGTGCTCTCACACCTCTTTAAGTCCACGTCTGCTTTTGGCCTCCCTGGTATCCCGCAGCAACGAACCCTCTGCCCATGTGCTACAGGAACGGAGGAAAAGTACTTCCCTTTGGTTTTACATCTGCTGCCTGGTAATTTTTCCTTGAACTTCTCCTACCTGCAGGGTTATGAGAAAACATGAGTAATTGCTGCTCGCTCTACCCATTTCCAATTTCACAGATCCGCGCTGCATCCCGCTCCGCTGTGTCCTCTGTGAGCTGCAGCGTGCGAGTACGTGCAGCCCGTTCTCCTGCAGACGCCAGGCAGGTTGGGCCAGCTCTGCTGCCCTTCTCCCTGCCTCTTCCAGCTCTGCCACAGCCTTTCCGCAACGGGGAAGCCAGGGTCACACCCAGGGTTCCAGTTTTGGGGCTTATCTGACAGTGTCAGGGACTTGTTTTGATGAGAAATTTTCTTGAGCTCTCCCTGACAGCCTTTCCCAGCCTGCCTGCTCCTGCTTGCGCAACCCAACCTCCCACTAAGACCAATCTCTGCCAACGGGCTTCTCCATCCTGGTGCCCTCTACCATGAGGGTCCCCATCCGTGATACTGGAGGGCAACTAAGGGGACTCCCTCCCTCCTCAGTTTCACTCTGCTCCCTCCTGCCTCCTCCCTTCATCGCAAACATTTCCAGCTTTCCTCAGGACCAATCCCATGCTGATTCTCCTGGCTAAACCTCGGGAAAATAAACTCACAGAGCAGTGCTGGACTCACTCCCCCTAAATACACAGCACCACCCCATGCACAGATGGCATGGACTGAGCGGCAGGATATGCAGACCCCTCTGAGGGACTAGAAATTGCTCTGTTCACAAAAGAAATCTTAAAATCCATCCCGGGCGCCCTTTTCCTACTCACAGGAATGGTGCGACAGAGGTGAACCCC